>NW_005842670.1:515578-520613 GCF_000455745.1 Alligator sinensis | reverse complement strand
TTCCTGCAGCCAGGGCAGACTAAGAGGCTTTTTTTCCTTGTGCTGTTACTGTATGTGGCAGTTCAGGCCAGAGGTGATCATTGTAAGTGGCTTCTGTTTGGCTTTCATGGTACTCAGATAGTATTGTGATATTCATAGGACTGAGGCATGTTGAAACTAGCATCCAAACCTAGTGACAAAAACAGGGTGCCTAACTCTCTGCCTTTTAGGTTAATAATGTTATGATGATGGAAGTCGAGAGAAGCTTTGTTAAAGCTGGTAGCCATGATGGATACCCCAAAGTCAGACTAAATGTAAGAATTAATGAAAGTAAAAAAGTTGCAACATTAGGAACCACCACCCAAAATTCAGGCCAGTCAACCTGAAAGCAAAAGAAGGGGCCTGGGTATTATTTGGAAATGAATAAGTCAGTGAGCAGGAGCAGGCACATTTGAAAGGCTAATGGCAAGAGTATTACATAGCATATGTCTCATAGCCTTTACGTTATGCCTACACGATATCTTAGCGCATGCTTCGAGGAACTAATATACTTATGAATGGTCTGTAATAGGCTTGAAGCTGCCAATCTGCAACTGAATCCAGGGAAGTGCAAATTGTTCCAAAAAAGTGAGTTTATCTTGGGCCTATAATCAGGGAGAGGGGAATTTCCAGAGACAAAAAGAAAACTGCGGTTGTGCAGAACTAGCCAACTCCCCAGATACTCACAGATACATCAAGTTCTGTTAGTTTCTGCTCCTGTTACACAGGTTTGTTTGTCAGTTTGCCAGGGTTGTGAAACCATCACAGAAGTTGGGTGAGAAGATGAAACCATGTCAGTGAGCAGCACCATGTGATTTAACATTTTCAGAGTTGAAAGAGGCTCTTGTGTTTGCTCCTCTCTGTGTCTACTTGTTTTTCAAAACCCTCCTATTATTGGACACCAGTGTTAGTGATTACTGTTTTGGGGGCTGGGGTAGCACTGACATAAGAACAAGAATACAAGACTATCCTTAGAGGCAGGGTGGCTTTTAACCACAAAGGCTTCTGGAGGAAATTATTGCATTACTCAAGATTTCTGTCAGTAATTGAATGTACAGGACATTTTCACCAGTATTTCTTTGTGAGAAGAAAGTACATGGTTAGGATAGATTTCACACTTGCAGGAATACTTGAGATTTAGGAATGCTGAGAATTATGATTTCTCTATCACATGTGGGCCTAAGCAAAAATAGCCATCCTGATGTTTTGTTGCAAACACTGTCCTAACTAGGAGAGGAAGAAATTGGTTATTCAAGGAAATGTGCACACTCTGATGTGTGTCAGTCTTCCCCTCTCCCCCCAAGTTAAAGAACTGCAAATGTTTCTAATAGAAGAATGAATGTGGGATTGCAAGGATGGACTCTGGAGCAACTGGAAAGTTTCCAATGAGTGTATTAGAATAATGTGTGACTGGAAAATCATTGGCAGATGGAGCCATCGTGGAGTGTAATATCTCCTCACAATACAACAGGGAAAAGGTTTCTGGTCATATGGCAAAGCATGGAGTAGAAAGATGGAATTTCATAAACACAATGGGAAGAAGTGGTGAATAATGGGTTTACATACCATATTTCACAGTGTATAAGTCTATGCAATGTATGAGTCAACCCCATAGTTATGATTTAAAAAGTTAGGATTTTCGTAGATCCAGTGTATAAGCTGGCCCACATTTTCTAATGATCCATTTGTAAAAAATTCCATGTACAGTAAGTATTCTCTTGTAGCGAGAAGAATTCAGAATGAACAATCGCTGCCATGATTGTTTCTGATGACGGTCATGCTGACTACCACAAGCTGCGGGTTACATGCAATAAACAATTCCCTGAGCACAATTTAAAATCCCTCAGTCACTTTCATCATCAGAAGTGTCGGCCCAAACAGTTCCATCCAGTCATCCAAATGATTAATTTGCTCCTTGACATTCCTCATTTTGATCTTCATCACACAACAAAATATCATCCTCCTCATCATCTATAGAATTACTGATCCTGCACTTTTTGAATGAATATGAAATGGTATCTGGTTTAATATCCTTCCAAGCCACAAGAACCCACTGGCACACAGTTGCTAAGGTGACTGCTTGCATGTTTCCACCTTTTGTGTACAAATGTTGGCTGCTCATCATCCAATTTTACCATTCAATGCTAACACAATCTTTGAAGAGTTTGTTTAAACACACATCCAATGGCTGTACAATCAATCGGCCTTTCTCCATAGCTTGTCAATCCTTTCTCCATAGCCCACATTTTGACTTGCAGTTGAATGGTGTTCCTTATTACAATTCTGCCAGACTGTCGTGGTTCGTTGACCCAGTTGGCGAGGTCTCTTTCTAATTCTGGCTGCTTTCATTGCTTTCCACAATCTATACACTTGTCACAAGGCATCTTCTTAATTTTGTTAATATTTTTCTACCAGTCATGCACCAATTTCTCATTTACACCAAACTGATGGACTGCAGAACTGTTGTTATTCTCAAAAGCAAAGTTAACAACTCTTGTCTTGAATTTGGTGTCATATTTCATTTGTTTTGGCGGCAATTTGAGTATCATGTTGTATGGATTAACTGTGTAATGGGTAATATATAGGCCTGAGAGTGACACTTAAAAGTGTAATGGGATAATTAAGCTTAATTGGATAGTTTGGGGTAATTAAGTTCATTCGGTCTTTGTTAAAATAGTGCTGAATCGCGAGTCTAAAACAATAATGTAAGATGATTAAAGAGAATCATTGGGGGATGTGATTACGGTAAGTAATTCATGTAATTAGTGTGACCACACCTCATGCTTGTTTCAAAGACTAACAAACTTTGAAACACAATATTTTTTATTTCAAAATATTGATACGGTGTGTAAGTCAAGGTGGAAATTTAAGTGTAAATATTTTGGCTTCAAATGTTGATTTACACACTGTGAAATATGGTATTAGTCAGTTGTACCAGATTCATTGAAAAAAGGATACTTTGAGGTCGTCAATTTTCTAACAACAGAATAATCAGAAATTTGACAAATCTTAGCTGTGTTAAGAGAGAATCTCTGTTGAGGGCTGGGGGGATGTCTGCAGAATGTAGAAAATGGGTGCAGGAAATATGCTTGTGTTGTAAAGAAGGTACCTCTCCTCCCCTAGCCCCAAAAACATGGTTTATCCATCATGACCATCCTTGGAAGCATGTGAGGAACAGGAGACAACCCAGTGGTGGAGTCAGGAATAGAACCTGTGTGTCTGAAGTCTCAGCATGCTGCCATTAGCTTTTTGGATGACCCTTGTTTATGCCTCAGTTTTCCCATCTGGAATCTATTGATGAAAAGGTCTGTGGTAGGAACTGTCAGATCCATAGCTTTGAAACTGAGGCTATAACCTCCTTGCAGCTTTGAAAACAGATTCATGCCTTTCAGCAACTGTGCCAGAAATGAATCCTAAAGATCTTCAGGTTAAGGGAACTTCATTAGCTTAAAAATAAACCAGATATCATTGAGATACATTTACATTGGCAATGGATTGTTGCTTAAAATTACCAATCTAACGTCTTTGAGCTTTTCATTAGATGTCTTTGACATCCTTTTCTAGAGTATTTTAATTAATTTTCTTCCAGATTTCTTCTGGTAGCTTGATATCCTCACCTTTTTCATAAAATAGCCAAGGAAGGATAGATTTGTTGACCTGGTTTCTGAGGAAAGGAAAATCTCAGGTGAATGTAGATAAATCTTCCTAGTGTTAATCAACAGGTTTACAGAGCCTATGGTGGGAGCTTAACATGGAGATGTGACATACAGCTTTATTCACAAGGATTTTGTCTAGCACAAGTGTCGGGAGGAAAACAATTTGAGAAATCTTTTATTAAGGTAATCCCTGCCAGTTCAGGCATACCTAAGAGCAGTTCCAGATACAAGGGACATGCTTAGTTTTTACTGGACAGGATTTTTGTTCTTGGAAGCTGGGAGAATTAAAATGGCAACTCTGTATTTCACATTGCTTAGAACCTAGTCAAAACAGATCTTGGTCTTCTTTCAGTAAGACATAGCCATCCATCTGCAAACATGAGTTGATTTCCTTTTTTTAAAACTGTGCCATAGTTTCTAGCTCTGCTATATGAGTTATGAAACAGGCACTGGTTTACACAGAGAAGCTTGAAGCAATGTGATGGGGAACTCCAGTTCTTCTCAGAAGCCATTGGGACAGGATTCACTCGGAGGAAAGGCAGCAAAAGGGCACAACAGCCCCCTTGGCTCTCCAGGGAACTAGCGGACCTCCTGTGTCTTAAAAGGAAGACCTACAAAGGATGGAGGACTGGAACCACTGTTGGCTACAAATGTCCAACTCGGGATCCTTAAAATTCTAGTTTATTAGGCGGATTGAAACACTGTAATCATAAACCTTGCGGCTGGTCCCCACACACACACACATGAGCACACACACACACACACACACACAGTAGCAGGCTACAGAGTCAGGTATACCTATCCTACAAGTGCTGGAGTCTGGTTATGACCTATCACCTATCCCTTGAACCTGTACGGAAAATCCTCAAAAAATTGCAACCCATATTAGAAAAAGACCCTATTCTTAAAAAGATCTTCCCAGAGCCACCCATCCTAGCCTTCAGACAAGCACCGAACCTCGTCAACCTCATCACCAGAAGCAAACTTCCTCAACCCCACAACACACCAAAAGGATCCAGACCGTGCCAGGACAAGAAATGCAAAACCTGCCAACACATCTCCACCACCCCCACTATTACTACACCCCACAACAGAGCCATCAGCATCCCAGGATCTTACAGCTGCACCTCCAGGAATGTAGTATACCTCATCCAATGCACCAAATGCCCTGATGGAAGATATGTAGGAGAGACCAGACAACAACCGTGCACCAGAATGAACGCACACCGGAAATCCATCAAAGACAGAAACACCCAATTACCGGTGGGGGCACATTTCTCACAGGAGGGCCACTCTCCCTCCAATCTCTCAGTCCTGATCCTCAAGGGAAACTTACACAACACTTCCCAGAGACGAGCCTA
>NW_005842670.1:514549-515248 GCF_000455745.1 Alligator sinensis | reverse complement strand
AATACCAAACTACAAGGGGAGATACAAAATGCGCACACACAAATTTTAAAACACAATTCCTTATCTTAAAGTGAAAGAGAGAGGAAGGAAGAAAAGGTAGAAAAAGAGAAACATATCCAAAGAGGGGAAAGCAAATGCAGGCAAGAGGAAAAGGGGGCTTTCTGCTACACCACCACCAAGGAGGAATACTCTGCTTTGGTCCGGACCTGCAGAGAGCAAACCAGGAAAGCCAAGGCTGCAATGGAACTCCAGTTAGCTACAAATATCAAGGACAATAAAAAGTCCTTTTTCAGATATGTGGGGAGCTGGAGGAAAAGCAAGGGCAACATTGGACCCCTGCTAAACCAGATGGGACAACTGACAACGATGCACATGAAAAAGCAAGCTTCCTAAATGGGTACATTCCATCAGTTTTTCACGAGTCCCATGGGATGCCCCTGCCCACTGCGGGTCAGGGAGGCCTGGGTGAGGGAGATTCCTTACCATCGAAGCTAACCTCATGAAGGAACACCTTGACAGGCTGGATACCTTCAAGTTGTGCGGGCCGGGAGCGATCTGGGCCCTTTTTCGCGCCACGTGGGCTGTGGCCAGCAGCCCGGGCACACTGGGTCGGAGAAAACAGGCGACACGCTAGAATTAGTCACGGACGCGTAATGGTTGATTTAAGATTATTTACTTACACCAAAGATGGTCGCGGTG
>NW_005842670.1:499110-512626 GCF_000455745.1 Alligator sinensis | reverse complement strand
TCTGGTGGCCACCTATAAGTTTATCGGGGATGTTCACCAGGATCTGGGGGAACATCTGTTCACCAGAGCACCCCAAGGGATGACAAGATTGAACGGTCACAACCTCTGCCACAACTGATTCAGGATGGACATAAGGAAGAACTTCTTTACTGTCTGAGCCCCCAAGGTTTGGAATAGGCTGCCACCTGAGGTGGTTCAAGCACCCACTTTGAACGCCTTCAAGACATGTTTGGATTATTATCTTGCTGGGATTCTATGATCCCTGCTGAATTCCTGCCCCTGGGGCAGGGGGCTGGACTCGATGATCCTTCAGGGTCCCTTCCAGCCCGAATGTCTATGAAATCTATGAACTCCTTGAGTAAAGACAGCGGGTGTAAGCCCTCAGTGAAAAAATAAGGGAATCTGCCCATAAGAGAAGCAGAGCGTATTGGCTTTTTTAAAGTAGGTCATTTCCCTGAGCACAAAATCGAATCCATGTGACTTTAGTGACTTAGGGAAGGGGAGGAAAGAAAAACATTCTGTAAGCATTAAAGTTTTGTTCTCTTTCTTTTTGCACAAAGCTGTTCCTGTAGTAGTGTAAACTCTACCTGCTGTCTTTACTCAAGGAGTTCAGCCCAAAGGAAACTAAGCTCTCTGTTTAAATTTCCTGCAAGCTTGTGCTGGAAATACTGGTTTTATAGTTGCATGTCAAGAGCCTGCTGTAGTGGTTTTGCACTCAAAAGTTGCTTGCTTGATCTGTACCCAATATGTTCTTAATGGGAGAGCTACGACTAACCTGGTATGAGATCCTGGGTGAGGCCACATGAGATGTTTACCATGGAGTTGCCTAATTAGCTCCACAGTAAACGTGTGCTATCATCATGTGCACCTCTGTTAGGGACCATGAAACTAATAAACTCCTCAGCAGGGTAGTACTTGTAAAAACCCTACTGCAGAATATTTTTGTGCACAGCAACACATGTGTAGGTGCTGATCCGGCTGGCTGGAGCATGAGGGTGCTTCAGTGTGGGGTCTGTCTGCTAGCTAGCCCCACACTGAAGCACTCATGCTCCAGCCAGTCCCTCTGCAGCATGTTGGGCCAAATCAAAGCAACCCTGAGCTGGTAGGCTGACCCCCCCCTCTCTCCCGGGGCCCCCTGCTAACTGGGGCTGCCTCTACCCTGCTCAACATGCTGCAGCCCCAGGTGCACTTGTAAAGGTACAGGAGCAATAAGCTCCAATGCAATATGGACTGAATTTTAATGCTGCACACTAATAGCAAGTATAGACACCCCCTCTGTGTAGCATGGGGCTTTGGTGCAAATTAGTTCTGCTCTTTTGCATCCTGTGCTGCAAATGTTTACAAAGACCCCAACCTATTGTATTTTGGGGTTATTACACCCCTCCTCCCCCAGCTAGAAATGTTTGGCTTTGAATAAAGACTTGTTACTATGTTCTTTGTGTAAGTACTTTTGAAATTAAAGGCATTTATACTCCTTGTTTTGAATGAAAAAGGGAGAGTGCTCCACTCCACTAGGTAGCCTTTACAAAGGGGAAGGGGGTGCACATGGAGAGGGGCCCAGCAGGCTCTGTTGGCCAAAAAGGATTTTCTTTTAAATTGCTATGATGTAGGAAAAAGTCATGGGTCTCTAGTAACACCCTGTCTCTTCCTTTCAGTTTTTGCTTTGGCAGAATAATAATGTTCTGTATTTAACAAGATTTCTAGTCAAGAAAAATGCACAGGAGCTCTTCTGGGATTGCCAAAATAATACTAATGATAAAACTATTGATTTCAGTGTTAATTCTTATGGAATTTAAAGGGATTGGAAGAGGGTCTCAATCTTTCTTCTGTAGCTATATGTTTAGAGATTGCTTAGGATGGGGCAGAGTGTAAAATCTGTTGATGTCATTAATAAGTTTGAGCCTTATGCAAACTAGGGCATTGTTTGTGGGTGACATGTTCTCTTGGTAATCTGCATACACAGAGAACAATAGATGTGTGAATAATCCAGATACAAGTGTTCTTTTTACGTAGTAATGAAATAATGCTTTCCTCATGCAAAATTTACACAGAGTGTAAACAAGCCAAGGCGAAGAATAATGTCCCACGGAATTAGTTTTCAACTACTACATGTAGGTAGTAGTATCACTCCCTACTGGTAGCTATCAATTTGTATCACTTTCCTCTGCAGCTGTATAAATATCACATAGAAATAATAAAATATTCTGAGTTATAAATAGGAATCCATGTAATTTAACTATTATTATAATGATGAAATATGAAAATCATATGAATCTGGATCAGTTTATATACTCCCATTTAAAGTTATACTTGCTAACTTTCCCAGGAGAGTCCACTAGAGGGTGCCTGAGTTCCAAATGCTATAGTGGCAGCTGTTTTTTAATTATCCCTGAATTTGGAATACAGGCATGCATATTCCTTGAATCAACTACTTTACCACTTTAGTGTGTATTTCTCAAAGCGTGCACGTCTGCTTTGGATTCTTTTTTTTATCGTAACCCACAATCTCTGATTCTGCTGTGTATTCTATACTACAACTTTTATTTGTACTGTCAAACCCATGTAAACTGCTTTTACATTGTAAAATCCAGTTTTTAGCTGTCTGTTTGCTCATTTAGTCTGCAAGTTTTTATAAACTCCACAAAAAGTAATAACTTAGAAAGATTATGATAACAGAGTCACAAAATGTGTTGTACAGGGTTTATAACCAGTTTCAATCCCCTGCTCTTATGTTTGGCCAGTCTTTAAAAAGGCCTTCTTTCATATCTAAAAATTCCTAAGTGAACATTTAAAACAATGTTGTAACAGGATGAAACTGTAAAATAAATACTGCTAGCTCCTATGCTCAGCTATGGCAATCTAGTGCAGTGGGTATGTGGGTACACATCAGCATAAATTAGCAAATTAATGAGGGAGTTAAACACATTATTTCATTATTTCAAATAATGTAAGAATAAATAAACTCCAGGAGCCACTTGCCAGAGACCTGATGTGTTCATACCCATCTCTGCTGATTTCCATGTGAGGAGGCATTTTATCAGTCAGAATAAATTTGTGGAGTTTGATCTACTTACCCCTGCCTGAATTCTGTGTTCTCAAAATAAGTAATGAGGAAAATCCCAGCACCTTCTACGCACAATATGTTCTTATTCATGTGTTCAGATATAATACTAAAAGTGTCAAGTTATATGAAAGAACTACTGTATAAACAAAAGACTACTTTCTGGTTTTATTTTGTTTTCACAACAAAAAAATCCTAACCAAAACCATTCAAGTAGAAAGGACTTGGGGTGCTGTAGTCCTGCTCTTCTGTGGGTGATCTGTAACCAAATTCAATGAAATTAGGCTCTGCAGTTTAATTAAAGCTAGGCTATCAAAACTGTAATGTTTTCTTCCTTGGTACTCCCTGTATTCTTCAGAAAGGCTGAAATGAGCTCTCCTTTCCTGAACAGAGTTGTGGCAGTACTGCAAGTGAGAGGAAAAGGAGATCCTCTACTGTTTCTATCATAAGGTTAGGCTTTTATCTTGAGTAGCTAAATAGGACTTAATTTATCACAGGCCAGGTGTCTGATGCTTACAAAACTGAAAATAAAATTTTCATTTTATTTTCATAGATTCTATGAATCTATGAAAATAAAATAGGATTTGCCCAAAATCTTGAAATAGCACGTGTGTGAAGTGAAACATGCATTATGTCCATCAGAGTAAATGGGACTGTTCATTTGTCAGTGCAAGTAGACAGACTAACTTGTAAACTGGTATTGTTTTAAAGTGGGGGGATTTTTTTTGGTACCAGTGTAAAATTGTACAGTGATAGGAGTGAACAGACATGCAGCTGCCCCCATTCTGCTCTCACAGGCAGACAGTAGTGTAGAGGTGTACCTCAGACTCGCTGAATCGGAGATGGAGAATTATAAAATGTATATGCTCAGGAAAGCTCATGCTTCTGTGATTCAGTCAGTCAGCAAGATACATCTCCACCCTGATTTCAGACTGACCACTACCTACCTCTTTTAGGTCTCTCAGGAAATGGTGATTAAGATGTCTTGCTGCCAGCTGATGAACAGACCAGTGTCAAAATTGGGGAAGGAGAGGAGATATAAGCATTAGGGCTGTGCGAAGCTTTGGTTCAGTGGCGACTCGGCTCGATTTGGTGGCTGAATCTCCAAATCCAAACTGAATCAGGGGATCCTTTAATCTCTCTGAATCGATTCGGAGAGATTCGGAAAGATTCGGTGATTCGGACATAGACACAGCTTTAAAATGTTTTTTCTACATACCTCAAGCTAGCAGGTGGCTCGTGAGTGCTGCGATGGCGGAACAGATGAAGTGTCCCACAGGAGCGCAGGGGGCTCCCCAGCAGACCTGGAAGTGGACTAGAAGCACTTTTGGGTCTTGTGGGGAGTGCGCCAGGGTGTCCCCCCCACACTCCTGGCTTGGCGACTGGTGCCTTCTGGGTCTGTGGGGGCACCTGTGGTCCTCCCGTGGCCGATCAATGAGCCAGGGCCCTTCCCCTGCGTACTCCCCTGTGAACCCAGCAGTGGACTGGAACTACTTCCAGCCCACTTCTGGGTCCGCCGCTGAGCTCGTGGCCCTTCCCCCCCCATGCGCCTGTGGGATCCTCCATCCACCTCAGCATCACAGTGTTCACGAGTTATGCCTGGTTCCTTGAGGTATGTAGAAAAAACATTTAAAGCTGCGTCTATAGCCAAATTGCTGATTCTCCGAATTAGCATCGAGTCTTCAGATTCAGCTGAATTAAATCAGGGACAGCGATCCAAATTGATGAATCAAATCACTGTCCCTTGATTCGGGCCGAATCCGAATCCAAATCGAATAGGGCCCACTTTGCACATCCCTAATAAGCATGGCTACAGTAATGTGTAGTAGTTAACCCCTAAAGTATACACATGCTTTGTGCTCAATATATTTTGGGAAATGCCTGCTTTTGATGAGTATTTCAACGAATTTCTTGTAGGCAACACAGCAAAAGTGAAGGTTCCCCCCACCTTTAGAAACACTAGCACGGTAAAGGTGATGACTCACTGATTAGAGAGGACATTTGCTGGATGGGGCAGCCTGGTAGAGCCATAACAGGAAGGGTGGGAGAAGAAAGTATAAAAGTTCTGTTTCATTAGAGGGTAGAAGCCTGAAAGACAGCCAGAGATTCCAGCTGATGTTAAATGAAACAGATTTTTTGAAAACTGAGTCCAGGTTACTGGGGTCTCCTGGGATTAAAGGTCTGAGTCTTGGCATTGTAACTGTAAAAATCAGTGTTACCATTTAATTAGTTGATTTAGCAGGTGCATAAATCCTGAAATGATGTTTTTCTTTTACTTTTTAAAGGTAATCTCTTCTTGGTTCTTCCAAAAGTACAGTCAGGAATGCAGATGAGGATCTCTTTTCACTAGCAACTTATCAATTTGCTGAATTATCCTTTCATTTCTGCTTTGTGACTTTTCAAAAATATTTGCCTTTCAGACTGCCACTAGGATATACCTGAAACACTCAGCAAACTTAAAAATCACACAAATGGTTTTGACTTTTTAGAAAATTCCAGCCTGACATTTCCCTTTCTACTGAGAGTGGGTGATCAGCTCCTCCATAAGGGTCTTATCTGCCTGAGGATGTTACCAAGCAAACTACCAAACAGGTTTAGTGGGTTATGGCTGCCTGAAACAGCATGTGTGCACGCCTCCTCATGTCACTCCAAGATTTCTCCTTTCAAGGTCTGCAGGCTTTGACCTGCTAAAAGTTGCCCAAACAGGGTCCCATCTGTCACACAAGTACGCAGCAGCAGCATGCCAAAAAGGCTGCGAAGTTGTAATAGCTTCTTATCACATAGTTTAGCTTGTGATGGGTGATAAGCCATAGGGCATAATCAGAATGTACTGTTTGGATATGCAAGTTCCAAAGGGACACTAAAATTGGCAGAGAGCAAGTTGAACTGTTTTTTTTTCATTGTTGTTTACAGGATCTGAAATCTTTGTGTGGTTATTATTTAAGTTTGGGGGTTATTTTTAATTCCTTAAAACTTCAATCAGGATCAAATAAAATCCTTTGGCAACTGTTCGGGTTAAATATGCAACTTCATAATGATGGGTTACAGTCCGCTGAAAATCTAACCACCTCAGAAAAGTGAATTTAAAGTGGTTTCAGATACTGCATCTGTTTCAGTTCCTCCTCCCTCTTACACATCAAGTTTGGATTTACACTTTAAATTTTTCTATTTTATAGTGGTTTTTTCCCCATATACAACAAGAGAAACTGCTGAACAACACTATGAAAGCAATGGTACCTATCTATGATTGTCAAAAGCACAATGTGAACTCGTTGAAAACAGAAATAGTAAGTGTTATTGTATGGCAAATAACTGTAGTTGAAACCATAAGAAATGTAAGTTGCTTTCACTGGTGCTATCTTCTTTAAGCACCAGTGTGTATTTTCATATGGAGGAACATGTTCTTTTAGAAAACCATCTCCTACAGTGAGGAGAACAGGGGGTTCTTATAATAATAATATGCTTGAAATTATGGGTATAAAGTTGTTTATAATGTTTATAATGTTTTCCGCAGTATTATGATAAGCCTTTGAAATTTAACTGTATTAAAATGATGTCAGCGTGTGCTGTGGGTGTCATAAAGATTATGCTATGGTATGGCTGATAAATCAAGTAATTAGAAAAGAGATTAGGATAAGCCAGTGCCTCTATCCCTTAAAGAATGTAAATATTTTGAATATCTTCAACTGCTAAGGCTTCTCAAAAACAAATCTCATCTGAAGAGCAAGTTTATTGTGAGAGTGTGCTAAAGTAAGTACAGAAACCTTTGTATCCTTTGCTGTGCACAATTAACTTGAATGACTGAACACTGCAACCTCTGTTAAAAAACTTAATAGAAAAGTAAAAGACTTTAAAAGGGCTTTTAATGATTAATCCAAATGCTATTCAATAAATGCTGTTGTGTGAGTAACTTCCTGAAAGCTCTAGAGAACGACTTAATGCAACACGCCTCATTGTCAGCTCCTGCTGCTGGATTCTAGACAGTCGCGGACCCCACCTATCCTAATGTGATTGCCACCATCTTAAAATATACTGAATAGTAGGACTGTGCAAAGCTTTAGTTGCCAATTCGATTCAGTGGAGATTTGGCCCAATTCAGTGGCTGAATCTGAATCAAATCAGGAGACCCTTTAATGTCAATGAATCGATTTGGAGAAATTCGGAAAGATTCGGCGATTTGGACATAGACACAGCTTTAAATGTTTTTCCTACATACCTCTAGGTAGCAGGTGGCTCGTGAATGCTGCAATGGTGGGGTGGATGGAGTGTCCCACAGAAGCGTGAGGGGCTCCCCAGTGCACATAGCAGCAGACCTGGAAGTGGCTCTGAAGCACTTCTGGTCCACTTCTGGGTCCGCTGGAGAGCACGCTGGCCCCCGCCCCCCACGTCCCCCTGGCTTGGCGACTGGTGCCTCCTGGATCTGGGGGGGGCACCCAGGTCCCCCTGTGGCTGATTGCTCAGCTGGGTGGGGGCCGGGAGGGGGAGGGCCCCAGCGTGCTCCATGGTGGACCTGGAAGTGGACTGGAAGTGCTTCCAGTCCACTTCCAGGTTTGCCGCTGAGCATGCGGGGGGCTTCCCTGTGCTCCTGTGGGACACGCCATCCACCCCAGCATCGCAACATTCACAAGCCGTGCTAGTACCTAGAGGTATATACAAAAACCATTTAAAGCTGTGTCTATGTCCGAATCGCTGATTCTCTGAATCAGATCAAATCTTGAGATTCGGATTCAGCTGAATCAAATCACTGTCCCCGATTCGGGACAAATCCAAATCTGAATCCAAATTGAATAGGGCCCACTTCGCACACCCCTACTGAGAAGTCCTAATTGCATAGCAGATAGTGAAAGACAAATGCAGTAGCTGCTCAGGTGCAGCAAACTGTACACATGCTAAGCTATTGTGGTTTCCCATTAGTTCTGTAGTTTAAGCCAGTGGAACTCAACATTATGGCGCTGTAGGCCAGATGAGTGGAGCAAAGCAGGGCTGGTCTGTGGACCAGATCAGACCCTGCCCACTGAGATTAGGCCCTGGAACCCTGTACACTCAATCTAGGCTGTAGGGCTCCCCATGAATCCAAGGGGAGCCCCACAGGGCAGATGACATGGTGATGGGGGCCAGATCTGGCTTGTAGGCCAGGGGCTGAACACCCCTGGCTTGCAATAGGTACCCCGGTTCTATACACGGGTATCCTTATCAGCAGTGAACTGCATAATGATACTATATTGGGGTGGCCAACCTGTGGCTCCGGAGCCACATGCATCTCTTCAGAAGTTAATATGCGTCTCCTTGAATCGTTGCACAAACACACGGTGACCAGCTTCCATAGCTGTTATGTCACGTCGTGTACTTGTGCAAAGATTCAAGGAGACGCATATTAACTTCAACCGCACATGGCTCCGGAGCCGCAGGTTGGCCACCCCTGCTGTAGATGGGTAATTTTTGGTCCTATACTTGTCTCTGTAGCCAAATGCTACATTATCTCATAAATATCCCAACCATATCCCCTTCCCACCAATACCCTTTACCAGGCAGAATAGACGGTGTTCCAAGGGTGAATAATCAGTTTAAACTTCCTGGACTGAATGATAAGCTAATTGCTATCTATGACTCATTTCTCAAATGCCGTTAATAGTATATTGACTGTAATTCAGGCTTTGTGACGTTTTTTTTCTTTTATACTGATTTCTTGTTCTCTTATACTTCAGTTCCTCACCCTGTTGACATCCGCTGTTTGCTGCTATAAAACACACTCTTATTTGAAGAGAGAGAGTGTGGCATCTGAGGCATGCCTAGCATTACACTGTTCACACTAGCAGAGATAAGGAGTTTCAACACTTCCATCATAGGAATTTATTTTAACTAATATAACTGGCAGCAGCTGAAGCCAAAGAGGTATGAGTTAGAGCTCTGTATTGGGCTGCAAGTTAGGCGGTGTGATATCTGTATCGGGGTGTTGGTTGTAGTCATATTGGTCTAAGGACATAGCCAGACAAGGTTCTTTGGATAAATTGATAACTTTTATTAGACCAACTAAAATAGTTGGAAAAATTCTTCTTTGCAAGCTTTCAAGTACAAACACCCTTCTTCAGCCTTCCTCTGCCTGACACTTCCTCTGCCTGAAGAAAGGTGTTTGTACCTGAAAGCTTGCAAAGAATTTTCCAATTATTTTAGTTGGTCTAATAAAAGATACTGGATTTACCCAAAGAACCTTGTCTGCCTATGTCTGTATCAGTATGCTATGTTAACATGCAGGCCTCTAGAGCCTATGATCCAAAGAAGGAATACAAATTCCAGGAGCGTGTTGAGGGCAGTTAAGAGCACAGCCTGTTCCCCTTCATATTTTCCAGTCTGAGTGAAGTCTGCAAATTGGGGCAGAACTTCATCCTAAAACTAAACGTGCTCAAAAAATTTGGGAGGCGGAAAAGGTAGTTTTTCGGCAATTATAAGCAATGATGAAATAGAGGGGACATTTAGGGTGTTAGCAGAGGGTACTGAAAGAAATTCTGAGATGAAAACGTACAATAAATATAAAGAAATCAACAGTGTGATTTTACTTAGGCCGTGGAGTAATCTCCTCAGAGTACTAGAAGCCCTATCACTTAAGACATGTACAATTAGATTGAACTAAATCCTAGTGAACAAGGAACTCTGTGATTGGGGGAGATAGATAAAAGGATCTACTCAGTTATTTCTCTCTCTCATTTTTTTAAGATTCTATCCTCTCTTCTAATTGGTGGTTTTAAAATGAATTTAACACAAGTCTGATCCTTCTTACCACCCACAGTTGCTATTCTTTTTCCTTTTTATTTCTTGAGTCACAAAGCAAGATCTTGGTAGACTGTTTGTAACAACAATGCCAGGTGGGCAAATAGTAGAAACTGGACAGTAGGCTTCTCTCAGGTAATTGTTCTTCATATGCCTTAGAGGGCCCATCAGGGCAAAACATATGTGATGCATCATTGCCAAGAGAAACCTTATCCTTCATGCTTTGTTACCTTTGATAGATGTGGTTTCAAAGGCACAAGAGGCATTTGGTGTATGTTTGTGTACCAGTACCCAGAAAGCTGAATGTGAGAGAGGCAATTTCACAGAAGTAATATGTCTAAATTCTGGGAACACACTGGTAATTAGAAACCCATTAAGTAATGTGCAAGATTCCTTTTTTGTGGTTTCTTGGAAGAAGTGTCTTTGCAGTGAGTTTCTTGATAATGTGTGTACCAAAGCTGTGCTTTACTTATGTGAAATGAAATAGTCACTAAATTAGTAGAAAATTGGAGTAAATATGTGTAAAACTCTCCAAGTCTCCAGGCAGGCTAAGCCTTATGCATTGGATTTTGGTTTACTGTATCTGTAGGTATGTAATTACTAGCCAATTGCCCATCAAAAATGACGGGGGGCTGGGATGGAGTGCCGCCACCTAACGCCCCATGCTACCGCTGTTCTGTCTCTTGCAGGGAGTGGGGTGGAGGCTCCCCCCACCCCATATGGTCCTCAGCGCGGCTTGCAGGGAGGGGAGTGAAGATGCTGAGAGTCCTCAGGGCGGCTTTGGAATCATGGTGGCGCTCTCCCATGGTTGGAGCACTCTGATTGGCTGTTTCCATCAGCCAATCAGAGTACAAATAAAGCATTATGGACAGACAGACAGACCAACTTAGGCTTTTATAATATTAGATGAAGTTTCTGTATGGGTACATTCATATGATAAAGAATATTCCTAATTAGAAAAATGGCATAATTTACACAGAAGGGAAGAGCATATTGAGTATTTTCAACATCTGAGGTTTATTTGATGTCCTAGTTGTGGTCTGATTTTCACTGTGTGCATTATTGGTGATAAAATACTTAATCTTGGTAAAAACCAAACAAAAGAGGTAGTATACTGATTGCTTAAAGTTTAAGATACTAAATTTCTGCATTATTGTTTTTCCCTTTTGATAAGTTTAATTCAAACATTCCAAGTATAGCACATTTGCATAGTTTTTAATAGAACAAGAATTGCTGTTATAGACCTCTCAAGGTTTCCATTATTAATGTTAACTTTTGTTTTTAATGCACTGACAATCCCATTTCAAACTTTGTTTTAAGCTAAAATTTATCAGTTTTTGAACCTAAGATTTTTGTAATATTCATTTCTAAATCATTCAAATGAAAAAAATGAAATTTAAATACTACTTGTGAACACATGGATTTACAAAAATACCTTTTTTCATGTTGCCTTTTTTGAGGGCTGTTTGGAGTCTTTGGGGAATTACCTTAGTGTGCAAGGCATGAGTTGAATTAAAACAAATCATCCACTCTGCATAAGCAACAGCTCTAGCAGTAATATTGGTACATCCACCCTAAAACTTTGTCAATGTTTCAATGGTTTTATAGTATAGACTGATAAAATATAAAACTCACAAGACGCTGCATTTTAATTTTATACATATTAGTGCTAATAAGTCATGGAATGTGTGATTTAGTAGCAGGGTTTTGGCCACATCAGAGATATTTTAACCATGCTAGAAGAAGAGAACTACAGGAGAGTCTTCAAACTCTAGCTGGGTAGCTGGCTAGAATGTGGCTCCATATTAATGGCTAAATAGTGACTTTTTAATCATTTTGATGGCTACTCAGGTTTGTATTAATGCCATATGTTCAGATGCTTTTTGTGAACTACAGTAACAACATCTTAAGTTATAAAGTTAAGGTGAAAGACTCATGAACACAGGTTCCTCATGAGAGTGCTAGTATTTTCTTTTTTTGATCAGACTGCTAGAAACAACACAAAACTTTTGCCCTTTAACAGCTTAGCATTTGTCTTCATTTTTTACCAGAATGAGACAACGTAGTACACAACAGTAATGAGGAGACTAGGAGGGGTGAAAAAAGATTTAAACCTCAGGGAATGTTTGGTTCAAGGTGTGTGTGTGTGTGTGTGTGTGTGTGTGTGTGTGTGTGTTAATTTGTATCTATTTATCTGAATTCATTGGGTGCATCCACACATGCAAGCATGTGCAGTTGCAGCAGCTCAAATAGAAGAGGTACAAATTTGAGCCGGGGCTTTTTGTCTCAGCACACATGCCTGGACATTCACTTTGGTGTGGGGCAAATTGTGCCACTTGGGGCAAAATAGCCCTGCCTGGTTCCTCCTGGATCTGTAGCCAGGAGGAGCTACAGCCTGGGGCCAGCACCTGTTTTGTCCCCCAGCGGTATAAAAAGCTGTCCTGTCCTGGCCCCACCAGTACAAAAAGTTACCCTATCAAGTAGCTCAGGGCTACTAGCTCTCAGGAGCATCTGGGGCCCAGCCAATCGGTACCTGGGGACACTACCCTGTGTGCCAGCTGGACTGCTGAAGCACCCCTGAAAATTCCCTGCACCCTTTCCCCACTGCAGCACTCTGGCAGTGGGGGCTGCTGCCTGGCAGTGACCTGCTGCACACCTGCCAGACTCAGATGGGGACTGCACAGCCAGTAGAGGTATCTGCCTCTCTGAGCCAGCTGCCAGTGGGCTGTGGCTGCAGAGCTGGCCTTTGTGAAGCACTACTCCCATGCCCCTGCCCAGCCATCTGGGCAGTTATCACCCGGAAGATGTTCCCAGCATGGTGGCCTGCTTTGAACTGTCAAAGCATGTCCTCCTGGCCCCAATTGGCCAGGAGATCAACCACCTCCAGTTGGATCCAAGGTGCTAGCTCTGAACAGGCTCCTCTGCCTGGGTCCTGCCACTGGCCTCCCTAGCACGAATTCTGGTGTTCCCTATTTGAAAACTGAAAAATCCCTGATAAAAAAATCCCAAAGTTACTCTGTAAAAATACCCCAAAATCCATGTTCCTCCACAATTAAAATAAAAGACCACTATATATATAGAGAGAGAGAGTGAGACACAGAGAGACAGCGATCAGTTGGGCAATGTTTTACTGATATATCTACAGTGTTAAAGCAATTTGGAAGCCTACCAGTGTCTCTGTCATCATAATAAAATGAACTCTAAATGCCTATATGTTTTGCTGCCCCCCAACAGGGGTTACAGCCCTCCCAACAGTGGCCACATGGCCCCCACAGGGGCAACCACGCCCCCTGCAAGGCCCACATGCCCCACCCCCCACTTGCACCCCTAGTCCCCCAATGGCTGCCCCTACAGGCCCCATCCCTTGCTTGCACCCCCAGCCTCTCTGATGGCTGCCCTCCTAGCTCCAGCCTCCCTTCACTTAAAAAATAAAAAAAGCCTCACACTCACCGGTAGTAACAGCTGCTGTGGGGGTCACTGGGGCCTTGTGGCAGAGCCCCCCTGTGCAGCACGGGGCAGTGGGGGGCAGCAACCTCCTGGCACCCACACTGCCACTGCCCCATTGCGCGGGTGCTGCTGGGGTCAGTAGGGCACTGTGCGGCTCCACATACTGTTGGGCACCTGAGGCCACTGTGGCTGTCACCCAGGCCCCGTGTTGCCCAGAGGGGCTCTGCCATGAGGCTCCAGTGA
>NW_005842670.1:490993-498937 GCF_000455745.1 Alligator sinensis | reverse complement strand
GGGGAGTGGGTGGGGCCGGCAGGGGCCCCCCTATGGTCCCCTCCCCCTACTTACCAACAGGAGCCCAGATCTAGCTCCCTGAAGCTAGCACGCTGCCTTCCCTGCCCTGGCAGGCAGCGTGCTTCAGCGCTGGGGCGAGGGCCAGCCACAGAGACCTCTGGATGGCTACCAGAGCATCTCTGTGGAGGACCAAGCCTCTGGTTGCCTCAGGGCATGGTTCCTGCTCTGCTTTTTTCCACTGCGGTTTTTTTTAGAGGTCTAATTTTGCCCCCATGCTGCAAATTAGCAGCACGGGAAACTTTTTTTCGTTCCTGCATGCACCTCTTACAGCGTCTCAAAGGGCTTTGAGATGTTGCAAGATGCATGTGCATGCTCGTGTGGATGCGCCCATTAAAATCTTCATTTATTCTACTTTACTTGGATCAAAAGGAGTGTAATGATACGGCACCTAGGATTTTCTGATTCTCCACATCAGCTGCTATACTAGACAAAAAAACCATGGTAGCAGCCATCTTGTAGAATTGTATGGATCATTTTTAGTGTGGGAGTCATGCTCTGGTCAGTCCTATTTCTGGTGCATCTCTTAGTAGGTTTTATGTAGGATCTGAGGCTAAGAACCTTCAATAACTCTGTAATAGCATCAGATGACTGTAATCAGAGGCGGTAATGGCAGTATTCAGAAGATCAATTGCATGCTACAAAAAGCTCATTGAGATGTTAACTTGCACTCTGTAAAATGACCAACAGTAACTGCTCAAGACAGAGGTGGTAGCAAATGGCACTGCTATTATTTATATTTCAGCCGAGTATAAAACTCCTACTTGTTTACTTGTTAAGTTTAAACAATGAGTGATAGTATTTATGTTGTGCCCCTCACTGTGGGATCCCTGTACATGCTGCACAACTTGTGAAAACCCTCCGATGTCCCCTTCACGCTAACTTTACAGGAGAGATGGGCAAACCAGGCCAAAAGGCTGAAATACTGGAGCCAGCATTTAATTCAAAGCGTATGTCGGGGTGGCCAACCTGTGGCATGGTTGCCACAAGTGGCACAGGCAGCCTTTATGTGGCAAACGATCGATTGAGGAGGGGACAGGCAGCACAGTAGCAGATAGGGCAAGAAACAGAAGGCAGAGAAGCGGATTGGAAAGGGATCAGAAAGCAGAGCAGGGGAAATGGATCAAAGCTTAATTTGTGGCATGCCTGCCAAAAATGAGGTGACTTAAGAGTTGTTGAATCCATGAGCTACAGATCTGTCTGCAGATGTTGTTAGTCTTTCCTCAGGGGAGAATAAGCCATAAACTGGAATTTCTCTCCTGTTCCTTCCTCCACTCTGTCAGAAGGGAATAATTTCCAAGGAGGTGGGTCTGCTACTGAGACCCCTCTGCTTGTAGATCCTTTAACCCTCCCTTTTGGAACAGTTAGCTTGGGTGTTTCTGATGCAGCTTGTAAAGTGGGTCAGAAACCAGGAAGATGACAACTAAGAGAGGTAGTTAACTGTGCTAGCCTGAAGTCAGGCAGCAGGCATGGGAGATTTGCACCTTGTAGACTTAATCAAGATGCATAAGCTTTCATAAGCAGCAGCTTGCTTCATCAGAGACTTATAAAAAGGTTATGTCTGGGTCTGTGATTAAGTTAGACCAGAAGGTGCAAATCTACCCTGCCTTCTAGGTAATAACTAATCCATTTGCCATTTTGATAGCACCTCCAGTTTTGCTTGTGGATGACTAATAGTCTGTTTCTTGTGTATAACTTAAATGTATTATGACCTTCCTGGTCCATCTGGCTCAGAAGATTTACAGCTCTGATCTGTACTAGCTGAAATGGCTTTGAGTGGCTTTCCTTGTCAATCAAAACAGACTAGGAAAGCCACTCAATAATGACATGGATAATTGGAGTGAGTCCTGTATCTGAGAGACAAGCTATCAATGTTGTTGCTAAGTGAAGATGAACAAGAATATTCCAGTCCCTGCTGTTGTCTGAGTCCTATAGGACTCTGGCTTCAGTCCCTGCTGACAGTGGAAAGGCAGGCGATTCCAGTAAAGGAAGTGCTTATAGGCACTTCTCAGGTTCATTCGCGATCTTCTTCCTTACAATGAGCATCACTTCTCTCACCTTTTTAACTTTCACTTTGTCCCTCTTTCTGCCAGGGCTCCTCCTATACATGTGCAGGGAGGCTGCTCCAATGTGCTGTAATTCCACTGTGTCAGAGCAGACTTGATTAATTGAGTCTGCTGGAGCATGATAATTACTGTGTTCCAGCAGACACCAGCGTCATGTGTATCAGCATCCCTGCATTGAAAAATGGTGACAGGGCGCTTTAAACTAAAGCTCATTTGAGTTTTAGTGCAAAGTGCCTTGTCACTAATTTTCAGTGCAGGGACACTGACAAATGTGAAGCTTCAGGTGCTTTTAATTAGCATGGCTCTTGCAGCTCAGCTAATTAAAGTCCCCCCCCCCCCCCCAACCTCCTGAAGCAAAGAGGCTGGTTTACTTAGATCCACTGAAAAGATTAGGGACACATTTTCCCCAAGTCTCAACCTGTTCCCCATTCATTGAATGGGACTACAGTGAATGAAGTTAAACAAGTGAAACCTAATTTGGAACCTAAATTAGCATTCTGATAGTACTTCTAAATGTGTATCGTAGGAGTTCATAGATACAAGTGAAAGGTTTTTTTCCAAAATAATGTGAGGAGAATTCAAAAGACGTCACTCAATTTTATGAGATATTCATGTATTTTGAAAAGTTCAGCTGCTCAGGTTGCAACAGATCTACTGTCATTACCTTTGACAGTTTTACTGCTTTGTTTGTTAGCCTTCTATAAGGAACTATTCAGCATTTTCATCAATTATGTGCATTGCTGTTGACACAAATGTCCTGGAAATAGGTTGTCACGTATGCTGCCTCACCTGAATGAAAACTTTCTATTTTCTCCATCAGGTTCATGGCTTCATTGCTATAGACTGCTTACGCATAAGTAAACATTCTCATTAAGGACTCCTTAATTTTTATGGTTTTGGCAGTCATGTGAATATTTATAGCACTGACGTGACATAAAATTTTTGGTGAACAAATAGCTCTGGAAGGAGTGATTAAGTCCACTGCATCTTGTCTCAGAAAAAAATGTTGTAATCGTTCTTTGTATAAACCTTCTTGTTTCAGCTTCTAAAATCACAGTTAAATCAACCCTAGATAACCACTTGTCTCCCTAAAAGTCCATGCATAGCATCTGACAAGCAGGCTACCACCTATAAAAGCTTATGCCTTTCTGAATGAGTTAGTCTGTAAGGTGCCACCCGCCCTGCCTTCTGCCAAATGTTGATGCTCAAGGTAAAGCTCCTTTCCTAAACACTGCTGGATTGGATTGTACTCTTCATAAGAGGCCTTTTAAAAATGGACCATGTGCATTACTACATGCTTTGCAATGCCTGAGCAGAATGAGGTGAGTTAAGGACAAAAGCTTAGCCTTGACTCCTATATGGCTGGCCTGAGTCAGTTCAAGCCAGATCCTCTATGTTCTTTTATCTGAGTTTTCTTAGTGTGTTATCAACTGATTCTCTTGTGCAAATACAGGATATGTAGGGCTGCTTTTTTTTTAAATTTTCCAATTGCCAGTAAGAAGTATTTTGTAACTATAAGTTGGAATGAAAACAACTTTCCAGATACAGATCTAACTGTGTTTATAGACACAATTATTGGCAGCTTTTCATTGAGTTATTTCCTGTACAGAATTATTCATGGGGGAATAATCTAAATGTTCAAACTACTCATTAAATACCATTGAGTCTATTAAAGAGAATACTGTGTGAAACAGCTGTGAAAGCAAAATTATCCTGGAATGCCTTTCATGTCAAGTGCTATTAGTCTGTCAGTAGCTGTTTCGGCTGTAAAATCCCAGCATAATATAAAAGATCACAAAATCAGTATCTCTAAATACAAACAACTGGATAAAAAGGCCTTTAAAGCCTTTTAAGTGTGTGTGTATGTGTATAAGCTACATCATATACTATAATATAAAAGGAATTATCATGTAGAAAACTTCCATTTTATTCATTTGATACAACATAGTCAAGAGAGAATGTACTTTCTTGTGAGAGTATTGGAATCTGAAAGTATCATGATCACTGACAAAGGAGGATTATACTTTTTTTGTTGTTGTTAAGTGTTTTTTGTTGGCTGAATTAAGTTCTGTCCTTCTTTTTTAAAAATCAGCCAGCAGGTTTGAATCCATCCAATGCTTTGTAATGAAAAAAGTCTGTTCTTTAGACTGAGACCTGATCTCAGTGAGTTCAGTACAGGTGGGCCCTGGTGGGTGTGTAGAGTTTCATCAGTGTAGTCAATGGCAGTCCACTTGAATAGAGTTAGTGCTGGGTTGTTGGGGTTTTTTTTTATCAGACTGTTCCTCATCTGGGGAGTATACTTAACATGGCAGTGCCAGTAAGAGAGATGCAAGAACTGAATAAAGACAATGAAACCAAACATAGGATTTTCAAGGATTGTTCTGGGAAAAGAAAATTCTTATCTACTAGGATCCAGCCTTCCAAAAATTTAGTATCTGCTTAACTTCATGTACTAATAGGAGTCCTATGATCATAAACTCAGTGTGACAGTTCATAGTATATGGCGTATGCAATTAAGCACATGTACAATTAAGTTTTTGTAGGATTGGGGCACTAAACTTTTTAAAAAGTATTATTATTATTTAGATAAGGTGATATTGCAACTGGTCACTGGAGTTTTCCTTTGCTAGGGGCCTGCATCTTGGTAATGATACCATAGAAGCACACAGATGCACACTTTTGAATTAATCTACCAGAAACTAGGCTTAACAATACGAACATTGGCCCACTGTTATATTCCCAGAAGATCATTCTGTTTGTAGTAAATCTTGTGCATTCATTTAGACCAGCGATGCTCAACCTTCAGTTCCAAAAATGGCCCATGGGACCATGTCTTCCAGCTCATGTCTTCTCAGGGGTCCAGACATTTGGCAGTGGGGAATTGGTGGCAGTTAACACTGCCACTGCTCCCCCATTGCCAGATTTCCAAGGACTGTGCATGGGACCAGGGCTGCTGATGCTGCTCATCCAGCCAGCAGGGCAAAAAAGTTGGGCATTACTGCTTTAGAGCTGACGGAGCTGGTACCAACATGCTGTCCCCACCTCATCCAGCAGGGGTCACCCAAAGTGCGGACACATTACAATAATCACAGTATGATAAGCAACTGTTAAAATAGCAGGTGAAACATTTGTTATAGAAATTAAATGTATGCATGAACTACAAGAGACCAAACCAAAATTTATAATCCCATCATTAGAAAATTAGTCAAATTGCCATGCTCATTATCCTCAGTGATGAGAATACGCAAGAGATTATAACTGAACTAGTCACAATAGATCAATATTTTCCTTTGCTAAAATATATTCTTAAAAATTCTGGAACAGTCTTTATATGTGTGTCTACAAATGTGTATATTTAGGATTTCCATACCATCATCTTCCATATCATCATCTATCCCAAAATGCCAGAAGGTCCTTTGCAAGCTGAAAAGGTATTACATGTGATGAAGGACTAAGGCACATATTAGATAGCACACACCTGTAATACTCTGATCTCTTTCAAAAGTGTACTGACAGCATTATCCTGCTGGATTACTTTTGATATTGTTGGAGTGGTGCTGTTCACATGAAATAGGCAAATGTATTTTAGGGTTTTTTTTTCTTTTAATATTTTGAATGATTTATTAAACCCATAATAGTTTGCATGGAAATATATAAATATGTACTAAGTTTACCGACAAAGCTAGATTGTTTTTTCACAAACTGGGGAGAACCCAACAGAGGAGAGGTTTGGAGGTTTTGTTGTGAACAAAATAAATAGCCTTGTTTTGTTCATATTGCTTATCAGAGGATATTTGACACTTGTGTCTACACCAGTGGCTTTTAACCCTGAGAGCCTTTTAAGGGGCTGTGGGGAGCCACCTAACAATGGTAATGTTAGGTGTGCAAAAACCTACACATGATTGACAAGATACATCCAGTGATTTCAAAAAGGATGCCATAGGGTCAAAAACACTCTGACCTTTTCTGGCACCCATCCCAGAGCCACCCATCCTAGCCTTCAGACAAGCACCGAACCTAGTCAACCTCATCACCAGAAGCAAACTTCCTCAACCCCAGAACACACCAAAAGGATCCAGACCGTGCCAGGACAAGAAATGCAAAACCTGCCAACACATCTCCACCACCCCCACTATTACTACACCCCACAACAGAGCCATCAGCATCCCAGGATCTTACAGCTGCACCTCCAGAAATGTAATATATCTCATCCAATGCACCAAATGCCCTGATGGAAAATATGTAGGAGAGACCAAACAACAACTGCGCACCAGAACGAATGCACACTGGAAATCTATCAAAGACAGAAACACCCAATTACCGGTGGGGGCACATTTCTCACAGGAGGGCCACTCTCTCTCCAATCTCTCAGTCCTGATCCTCAAGAAAAACTTACACAGCACTTCCCAGAGACGAGCCTATGAGCTCCATTTCATCAACCTGCTGGATACTAGAGATCATGGACTAAACATAGATATTGGATTTTTGATACATTATAATCTGCCTGGCAACTGACTCCCCAGCCCAGCCCAGCCCCTGGCTTCTTTACTTTTCATTCCATCCAGGAAGAGCACACACCAACTGCTGCAGCTTCCTGAGCCTGACCAAGGGTTTTTGAACCAGAAAGCTTGCTTAATAACTATTCTCCAACCATTTGGGTTGGTCTAATAAAAGATATCAAATTCACCCAAGGAACCTTGTCTGCCTATGCCCTTTTCTGGTGCTTTTGAGCTCTTTGCAACAGAAGAATCGCTCTATTATTGTTCTGTAGGCAAAAAAACAAGTGCAAGCTAAGAGCTGGCAATTTTCCCAGGGTTGCCTTGAATCTGGAAAGGTTAAGGACCATTGGTCTACACCTTTGCAGAACAGCTTGCAAGTTAAATGATGTCGAGTTGAATGGCACCTTAGTAGGTGGTGACAACTCCCTCTTCTTTTAAGATACCTTAGCCCTGTGGATAATACAAGTTTTTGGGAGCTAACTTTTCTGTGAAAGAAAACAGAAACCTTCATCAGGGACTTTCGATGGTGAGGACAGGATAGAAGCGAATACTCTCAGCAAAGAGGGGCGCGTATCCTCCTCCCAGCCAGGGCTCCCCAATGAGGCTAATATCGGTTGCTTATGGAAAGGATCCGGGAACTGGGAATAAGCAACCAACTTCAGCCTCACGACTCCCCACCGCCCTCCCGAGCCACCGGCCCCACTGCTCGTAACGCGGAGCTCCCTCCTGCGTGGGCCACAGCTCGGGCGGCCATCGCAGGGGACAGCCCGGTTTTCTGCTACTCCGTCGTCTAGTGATACCAAACCGGACGCCTTTATGTCCTCGATTTTTCTCTTGAAGAGAACAAATAGAGGACATAACGTCGTCCGGCTTCATAGCGATAGAGGACAAAGGACAACCGGACCGTCCTCTGCGATGGCCACGCTCGCCGCAGCCCCTGGTCGCACCGGGCCCGCGTGGCACGTCCCTTGCGGCCCCAGCAGGAGCCGGGCCAGCACCCAGGGACGGGCTCGGGCGGCTCTTCCTGCGGGGTCTTCCCCTCCCCGGGCCGGGCAGCAGGGGCAAGGACACGGAGCTACGAAAACGTCGGCAGCTGCCCCTCGAGGCCGCGGGCTCCCAGCCCGGCCCTGGCGTCGGAGCCGCTACCCTGAGGGAGCTCAGACGGGGCGGGGCGCCCCAGGTGCGGGCGGGCGGGGACGGAGCGGGACATGCGCACTGCCGGCGCCCTCTCACCCCGCGCAGTTATGCCAAGTATGTGAGCGCGGCGGGAGCGGAGCGGAGCCCGGGAGTATGGAGCGCTGTTGCCACCGCCACCGCCACCG
>NW_005842670.1:489576-490785 GCF_000455745.1 Alligator sinensis | reverse complement strand
CCGCCCCGCCCCGCCCCGCCGGCCCTCGGCGGCTTTGTCCTCCGCCCGGGCTCTGCCTGGGGCCGCGGGGCCGGGCGCTTGACCGCACGGGGGTGGGGGAGTCCGCCAGTCTCGTTTATTTTAATTGATGAGTCCATCGCGGTGCTGGTGTTCAACACGAGCACGGACACATGGATCCCCCCACACGTGTACAGTTGTGCATGTTTTAAACCGTCCCCACTTGGCAGCTAACTTGACTTTCGTTAGGTTTTGGTCCAGGCAAACTGTTAGTACATTCAAACCTGTGGGTTCAAATGCAGGTACTAGCCAGCCACTGGGACAGGACTGGTTTTCACTCCCGTTTTGAGCAGACTCGCTTTCTACCAGAGCCTGTTTTGGTTTTTAACTGGATGCAGGCAAGCACAGTGGGATTTTGTGTATCCAAATGTAGGGCTTTGTTCCCTTGCAACTAACTGCTTCTTCCAGCTCTTGATCTTGGGAGTAAAGGCAGTTCATGTGAGTAAGAGATTGCACAGTTGAGGTCCTTGCTTTGTTCAGTGGGTTAGGTAGATTTTAACTTCCCATTCACTCGCTCTTGTCATATGGCTGCTTATTTCCTCATTCTTGGGACTTTGGTTGTTCATTTGTTTGGGTTTTTTTAATTACTTGAAATTTTGCAATTCTTACCTAGATTTGAATTGCAATCTAGCAAAATCTAAATGCTGGTGTTTTAAAGGTTTTTTGTTCGTTTGTTCTAGAGGACTGTATGAAACTCACAGTTCAATGGATCATTGTAAAAGCAAAAATATGGGAACTCTTTTCCCAATTCATTGTAATCTCCTCATGTTAATATTCAAACAAGACCAGCTTGCAAAGCTAGAACGCCATGTTTTGTTGGAATAGCATATGTACACAGCTAGTAAGCAAAACGTACCCTTGATTTCAAGTAATAAAAAACTGTAGGCCCTGTTCCTGCAAGTAGGTGTTCTGACCCAACCCCACCAACCAGCTGTTTTTTATTTGTTTTTGAAAGAATGATTTCATCACTCTCCCATCCATAGATGACAAGATAACTTGAAAGTTATTTGAGAGAGGGAACTAAGTATTGAACTAAGCATTGAGTCTTTTGGGCAGAAACCTTTATTTCCCCCTTATAATTTAGGAATAAAACTGTGTCCTTGAAACAGAAGTTAAAGGATATGCATGACCATCCCATTTCTGTGAGATGAT
>NW_005842670.1:484335-489545 GCF_000455745.1 Alligator sinensis | reverse complement strand
TGCTGAAGCTATGATACTATTGATAGTCTTCAAATTACATCAATGGACTTGCTAAGTAATCTTTTTAGGCTCTTTTAGGGTATTTCTGTATCCAGAGGTGTAATTGCAGGTCAGGTAGCTGTATCCAACCTACTTTTAAACTGGCCAACTAAACTCTGGTAATGATCCCAGGGTAGTAGTCAAGGCAGCAAGAGGTTCAGTGCAGGGTACAAAACCCTCCTGGCACCTTGGGCAGGTAGGGCTGAACTTCCATGTTATTGCATAGCTTCACTGTTTTACTGCTATTGGTGACTAATTAGAATTAGTTTGATAAGTTCACATTTTAGTGTACTTGACATTAAGAAATTTAACATTTTTTGCATGGGTTTAAAAACAATTAGATATTGTAGATGTTATAAATGAGCTACCTGCATTAGATAGACATTTTACAAAATAGATTGGGGAGAGATCCAAATGTAGATTTTTTATATAGCACCCTGAAAGATTTGTGTCCATTTTCTCTGTGGTCCTTCTTGTTCCATTGTGGCACTTTTGGGAATGCAAAGATGCCTCTCAAAAATCAGGGGCACTGCATTTGGTAATTATACATGCCATTAAAGGGAATGAGGCAGGATTGCAGGATAGCAGTCCGAGACTATGTAAGGAAAAATGCAGCATTGCAAAGATGACTGTCATTTCCAGAAGTTACAGTCAAATGATGAGTTTAAATGAAGCATGCTGTTCTAGCTGGTTCTGACTTAATTAAGAGTCACTGCATTTTTTTAATACTACAAATGAATTTGGCAATAGCAGTTTTGATAGTTACTAACTCTATAACAGGCCTAGGATGCTATTTTTAAAATTCAGAATTGTGACACAGTGGTAAATATTGTCATTGTGCATGACTTAAGACTGTTCACAAATTCTGAACACATTTAATCTTATTTTCCTCTTGTAAGCCTTAACAAACAGCTGCTAACCGTGGTACTCGGCTGCGAATTGAAAGGAACCACTGTAGTGTAGATGTCAAATTTACTTTGTGCTTTCTTTGCTTTAGGAGTAAAAGGTAGCCTAAGGCCTGGATTCCAGACATATGATTGGTTTGTATACTTGGACCTGAGTATAATTTTTAAGAGCCTGCACTTCTGAGGGTTGTAAACTTTCTTAACTAAACCTTAAGGGCACACACTTCTATACAATGCAGGAAGTAAGAGAGCTTTTTGTTGTGGAAATATAATTCTTGTATGTTCCATCTGTTTAAAATATAAGGTAGGAACTCCTTAGGGTGTTGCTGGAAAAGTTGAAGATTTTAAAATAGCCATCAGATGTAGAAAAAGCATGCCAGGCACATACTGTACCCCTGTTTAAATATTTCAGGTTTTATGTAATATCTATTTGCACATGGTGTATGATATCAAGTATAAATTCTTGAAACAGCAGATGTAATTGTTTGGAGCCAGAATAGTAAGGAAAGTAGTTAGCTAAAAAGCAAGTTGAAATAAGTACCTCTTTCTTATATTGTAGACAACAATATTAGATGTCAGTATCTGAGATGTAAGATCCTTTACCAAAGGGGGAAAAAGCTAATTGGCACCGTAGTAGTTTTAAACAAAGGATTTGTCTAACCTGGTGTTTCTTTGTGGTGGTGTAGCTAGGCTAATTGAGCTTAATTAGCACAGCACACTTGAAGTAGGTGTTAGCACTGATTTAAAACAACTTCCAATATTCGCATCCAATATAATGAAATGTAAGGATGATTGCAATTTATTACCTCTGGTGAACGCTGCAGCAGAGTTCAGATGCAAAATTGGGTATCATTCTAGGCTTTTCCTTAACTACTCTACTTGGTTGTTTAATTGACTGTATACTCTTTGGCAGCGTCCAGACAAGTGCAGCCGTGCTGTATGTGGCACTACATACCACACGTTCAGTTGTTCTCGTGCTGCAAGGGAGCAGCACAGAAGGTTTGGTTTTGTGCTTTTTTTTTTTTTTACCCCTGGGAATATCCAGGGGTCAAAAAATACCTGTGAGGGGAAAAAAAGTGGAGTGGCTTACATGGCGGCAGTGTGCACCGCCTGGGCAACTGGAGCTGCACTTTGCTGCTGGCCAGGCTCTGTGCAGCAGGATTGCCGCTCCTGCAGCCCCAAGAGGCCCCCAGAACCCCAGGTAAGTCTGATGGGGCCAGCCCAGTGCTGGACCCAGCCTCCCCTACCCCACCCCAGGGTAACATGCCTTGTGCCAGAGCATGCATGGCACAGGTATTCCCCGTGGACAACTAGCAGCGGCACAAGATGCACTGCTGCTAGTTGTCCCCAGGGAACCAAACATCCGTGCACATCTGGACACAACCTATATGTAGGTTATTTTTTTTACTTTTTTTTTTTCACTGTTTTAAGCAGTCTGCCAATACAGTCTGGACATGAGTGCTAGGAAATGTACTTTAAGGTTTTTGATATTTGCTTTGCTTTAGGAGCAATTTAGGTGAAATTTTGTTTTAGGGGCATATATGGTTGAAAGTTCAGCTGTGTTAAATCCCCCTAAATCCTTGCAAACCAATACTTCCTCAGAAAACATAATTGTTAAAGTAGTTAGCAAAAATATTTTAAATGTTGGTTGTGTAAAGAACACTGAGTGCTGTCTGTGTGCACTCTTCTACATCTATTCAAGGGGAATTTAAAATGAATATAATTAGAAGGAATCTTTTTAATTATACTGTACAGACAGTGCATAGTTCCAGTAGATATATAACATAGTAAACTTATATTGCAAATGAATATATTCTTCCTGATCTTGGAAAGGGTGTACTTCTTATTTATCTATTGAAATACTGGAACCTGAATTTTGGGTTAAATATGAAGTTTTCAGTAATGTTAAGTACTTGCATGAAAGTTAAACATAACTGCAGTGACCAACTTTGCATGCCGTGTAATTTGCATGCCTGGTGCTATTTAGAACTGCACTCTATTTGTGTAATTCTGCAAGAAATTCTTATCCTTCAGTTTTGCTTGTAAATAGAGGCACAAACAAATCTCAAACAAATGCATGTATGTTACATTTTTATTTTCCTTTTGTAAGAGGAATACTGTGCCACATGAGCAATATTTTTAGCACATTTTTGCTTTGGTTCAAAAAAGCATGTTAAATATAATTTTATTTTTAAATATATTTTTATTATGGTGAAACTACTCTTTTTACAGCATAAAATATAAAGATAACCAAAGAACTGGAAAAAAAAATGGTTGCTTAAAGGCTTCCCAATAAGTGGAGTACAAGTATATTTAATGCACTTAATTTGGGGTGTTAAGACCAGAACTTGTCTGTAAAGTGATCTTGTGTATGAGTTTCATTCTAAACATAGTATCATTTACACATTTGTTTATATAGTAGCATGTTAAGACATTGACACATGGAAAGTAACATTACTAATTAAACACTTTAAAGCTTGTGTTTCAGCATAGTCTTTCAATATGTTAGAAATGACTACATTGTGGGTGGCCTGTTAAAGGAGAAATAAAGGCTAGATGAGAGAATATTTGATAATTTTGTATGCACATACTATAAGTAATGAATTCCCTGTTGGAGCATACTTAGACATTTTTAAATTACTGGTACATCTCTCACAGGGCTTAATGATAAAATATGATGGTCTTTCCACTGGGAACAGAATATTTGTTATTTCTCTGAGAACACTTGTCACTTTTGTAAGGCCATAGTTGTGAATACCATGCGTACCGTGAAATATTAGCTTTGATATTCCACATCCTTTAAATATTCATTACCAATAGGAACATGAGATTGGTAGAATGTGGGGGAGGCAGTCGTTCTGTTTTCCTATGTGCATATTCTTGGAATGTAACACAAGTAGAAACATGCTTTCAGTAGCTCTTCCAGTGTTAAGCCAAAAGACTTCTTGGGTAAGTCATCAACTAATCTGTCTAATCAAAACTGATTTCTAGGGATATAGAGTTGGTTTTATATCTACTGCAAGTTATATAAGGAGTCGTCTCATCCCGTCCATCTTCTGTTAGTAACAGTGAAATTGTGTGAGGTATGTTTGCATTTCATAGACTATGGAACAGGGAAAGAAAGAATGTGTTGCCAATTGATTAAATGATTCCATGGAGATAAATGTATGTTGCTAGATAATTTAGTATTTCTAACACTATTTTTTTCCCCATTTTAGGCCCCAGTTGAGCAAAGCATTTCAGTGAGGCTATTCAGATGTTTAAAGTGAATTAAGTATTCTGTGATATTAATACCAGTGTGCACATCATGTTTGTAGCTAAATATATTTTATTTATGATATACCAAATGTGTTTGCCAACATTATCAAATGCTGACTCAAGCCTTCAGGGTCCTGAGTCTTTTCCTTATAGAGAATGCATCTGTCAGTATTATTCAGCTATGAAGATGGAATAAGAGGGAAGGTGTTCTATCCCTTGTTAATAATTAAACCCTTGATGTGCTTTGAAGGGATATTCTTTGAGCCATTTCTGAAGAGTGCCAGTACTAAAACACTTGTAAGCTTGCAGCACATCTTCGCTAAAAAGAAAAAATGCCTTTAGTGTAAAATAGAACAACATGCCTTTTTGGGGAGGCTGGCTACAGTGGAAGGAGAAGGGACACATAAATCCAAATTACATTATGAAATTGAAAGCATGTCGTTCTGGATCTTCATTATAGGCTTGGTTTAACTTTCACTGAAATCAGTGTCTTTCTACTTACTTCAGTGGTTTCTGGATTTGTAGGGTTCAGTTTTCATACAGTACAGGAAAAAAAAAATTTTCATGTGAAAAGTCAGTGTGTGGGCTTAGATGCACTAATTTTCAAGCAGAGAGCCCCATCTTACAAATACTTGCTAGTAGTTGAAGTGCTTATGATCTTTAGTTCCATTTAGTAGGATTGAACCTGATTGTTAAAGTTATATTAAAGTGTTATGCTGAACAGACATGCCTTTTTCTGTGCTATAGTTAGAGTACCTTTAAACTGAATTTATGCAGCTGTGATCTAGTGCACAGAATCTATAGGTACTCATTATATAAAATATTTTGTTTTCAATTAATGATTTAAAAACTTTCACTGTGTTTGTCCCTTGTTTCACTTAGAGAAGGGTATTTAAAATTTTCTATTTACAGTGAACTACCTCTAGAATGATGAAATAGTATACTATTTTGTTTTTAAAAATTAATTCATATGCTGCTTTCTTCAATAAAAATAAAACTGGTAACTTC
>NW_005842670.1:474477-484304 GCF_000455745.1 Alligator sinensis | reverse complement strand
TGCTGTAGAATTTAAGGGTTTTTCTACTTTTTCAAAACAACTCTTAATCAGAATAAACAGCTCTTTCCATCTAGTATGCATGACCTTTCAACAGCGCTGTTATGTTGGCATTTATAGTCAGTGTTTTGCATTCTATATTACATAGTGTTAAAAATATGGTCAGACAAGTTAGACTTCTTTTTTGCTTATGCATGTTCGCTTCCCTTTTGATGGACTAAAATTGAATTTCATAGTGACACTAGGATATTCTTTGTACTTTCATACCAGTCTAATGTGGGAGCGATAAGATCATTTTTGTTGTTCTGTGTGGTTATTAAAACTAAGATAATGTTCTAAGCATCTTTCCCTTACCTTCCCTGCCCCTTTCTTTGTTAACAGATTTAATTGAGAATGTGTACGTATCAACAAATAGGAGAGAATACAAACTCCGGAAGGCGGCTGAAGTCCCTGAGCACAGGTCACAGATAAACAGCATCACCGTTTCTAAGAAACGTAACTGGCTGCACCAAAGTACTCTAAGGGCCCTTAATGTGGAAGAAGATGATTGTAAGAAAATGCAAGGAGCTATTACCCAGGTACCCAAGTCTCCAAGTCCCTTATCTGAATCTAAAATGGCACAGGTTCCTTTGAAATCACCGGTAGGACAGGAATGTTCTGTGGGAGCCTGTAGTTCTGTAAAAACTCTCCAAAACAGTCCAAGTCCTTCGATCCTGAGAAATGGTACTTTAGATTTCAGTGAGGATAATGACGCAGATGATGAAGGAGAAATATGGTACAATCCAATCCCTGAAGAGGATGATTCTGACTTCCCTAGAGTCCATCTTTCTGCTGGGAATAACACCGTTAATTTAGACTCCCAAACTGCCAATTACAAGGTGTTGCCTGGAAGTAACTTGACTAAAGTAGTGGGGCACAGTGAAGACCTTTCAAGCTCCTCAGAATGTGCAGGGGACAGTCCATCTGCTCAGTCCAGTGAAATTAATCAAGCAGATTCCATTCATTCCATGGAGCACATGCAGCTGCACAAGCAGAGGTTTGTGTGCAAGACTCAGAGTGGGTCAGCAATAGAGGAGTGTCCTACATTTAAAAATCCTTTGACAGGTAAGATGGGTCTGAAATGTACTCTTCATTCCATGGGACTGGAATGTTACTCTTCATTTTCTTTTTACAATAACTTAAACTTTCTCATCCTTAATGTGAATATTTTAATGCAATGAAAGTTTTGCTGTTGTTTTCAAGATTGGGTTAATAGAATTAGGTATCCAAATAGGCATCTTGAATATTCAGAGATGCTGAACACCTACAAGTTGCACAAAGGAACTCCAGGTACTCAGCCCCTTGAAAAGCAGACCATTTATGTCTGGGCATGAATTCTGATGTCTAACTTTTTGAACACCCACTTTTGGCCTTTATCTACAATGTAAATCTGCTTTCAGAGTGGAAATGTACTTATGTCTCAAAAATATCTCATGAGGTGATATAGGATTCCATCTTTAATATGATGACTTTTAAATTAGATTTACTCTTTTGGCACGTAAAAATTTGTGAGTTTCGTGAAATTCTAGTTGTCTCTGAACTCTGCCTGGAACTGGAAATACTGGTATGGATCTTTGAGGTTCACACCCTGTCAAGAATAAGAATCTTGTATAGTGAGCTTAGTTTACAGTCCTGTAGATGGAGAGAAGAAATGAATATGCTTCTGGTCTTAGCCATCAGCTAACCCTGGATCTTGAACTTCAGCCCTGCAGTAGCTCAATTTTCTCAGGAATTTCTTGCACTGCATTTTTATCAAAGCCTTTCTGGAAGTTCAGATACATTTATATACCCCATGTCTCTGTCAGAAAATTCTAAAAGACAAGTGAGGCGTATTTTTCACTTTTGTGAAACTGTGTGAATTAGCATTATATTAAAGTTTTGTCTTAGGTTTTGAAAAGATTAATTTCTCATTGACCAGATCATATGACTTGGGTTTTCTCTCTGACCTGTAATATCCAATCAGGCAAATGAGATATGGTCTGAGCACAGGAATGAAAGGCATGGAACTCCAGAGTCCTAATTCCAACTCTGGCACTGATTTACCTTGAGCGCATCTACAAAAGACATTTACTGTGCAGTTGACTAATTAGCTGTGCAGTAAACATCTCGGTGTCTACACATGTGCCCCTATTAGGCTGGAGTAAACTAATTTACTCTGCAGCAGGGTAGTACAGTACACCTGCTGGCTAGCCCATGCTGAAGCACCTTGGTGCCCTAGCTAGCCCCTCTGCAGCATGTTGAGCCAGAGGGAGCAGCCCCGGCCTGGCAGGCTGAATGTTGGAACCCCTTGCCAGCTGGGGCTTCTCCACCGCAGCTCGGCGTGCTGCAATCCTGGGCACATGTGCAGACACATGCCCAGCAGCAATAAGCTCCATTGCTTATTGCTGTGCATTAATACACATGTGTAGATGTGCTTCTTGTGTCCTTAGGCAAGCTGTTTAAATTTTCATCCTCAGTTTTGTTGTATAAAATGGGGTATTAATGTCACAGTTAAATATTGTTTGTTGTTAGAGACTTAAAACAAGTTTTTAGCTGCATCCAGATCTCAAATTAAGTGACTTGTTCCTCTTAAGTAACTGTGATGCTTGTAAAAAAAAAATAAAAAATTGCCCCATGTAACCAGTGTGGTAGGGAGGGGAGCTGAGCCAGGGAAGGAGGAGCCTGCACACTGCCACAGCTTATACCTGTAGGCAGGACTGGCTCTGAGACTCCCCCCATGCCTGCATCAGGTGGGAGTTAGACTATTCTAGCTGGGGGCTGTGGGGAGTGGTAGTGCTGGCAGGGCTAGGCCAGGGACAGCAGCAGTGGCACATGCATAACTTCTTCCAGCATCAGCTCCCTGCAGCAAGAGATGTTGGAGGAGATCCAGGCAGGTAGTAGAGCCTGTAAGGAAGAACTTATGCGCTACTGATGCTGTCCCAGGCTGAGCTGGAATCGCTTCAAAGCTACTCCCTGCAGCACAGGGTAGGAGCAAGTCCAGATCACCTGGGGACAGCAGTGGAAGGAAGGCGATGGGCAGTGGGGGAGGTAAGTGGTGGGGGCTGCAGGCACTGTGGGGACAAGGTCAGGCTGGCTGCCCTTGCCCCCACTTGCCCCACCACATGCCCCCTTTTCCATTGCTTTCCTGCCAAAGTAGTGGGAAGAATGGATTTAAGCTGACCTTCCAATAATTAGATTTTAGGCATGGAAAGTTATAATACCTTTATGATTTTCCATGTCTAGAATCTAAGTATCTGGGGGTTGTCTTGGGTTGGGGTAAATACAGTAGTAGATGTACAAAGTTAGTGTTTCACTTCAGAGTATATGTTGGAGCTGGGCTTTCTACTGCAGTAAAAAGAAACTGCATATTTTTGTTTGGAAATGGCTTGAATTTATAGTCTGCATTAAATAATAGGCATGCTTACATTTGCTTGCTAAAAGGAAGGAGTAATACAGTGTTTATACATGGAACTTTTTACCAGTAGCTCTTGAAGTACTTCACAAAGGTCAGTAAGCATGATCACTGTAGGAAAGCCTCATGTGTGCTGGCCCTGCACACTTTTGATATGTGTTTATGAAATTAATCTCCCAATGCATATGTAGATAAGGTTCTGTGGGTAAACTGGATATCTTTTAGTAGACCAGCTCATAGTTAGCAAACTTCTTTGCAAGCTTTTGGATACAAATACCCTTCATCAGGCTGAGGAAGCATCTGCAGATGGTCTGTGCTCTTCCTGGATGGAGTGGTAAAGTAGCCAGAGGCCAGTACCTATACAAGAAAGCCAGTCAGTTAAAATGTAAATTGAGGTGGTCAGTAAGTGAGAGACAGGTGGGGAGGGAAGGGGAATAAATGTAGCTGTAGTCAATGGATGAGAGAAGGTTGGGGTGGGGTGGGGAGGAAGAATGGGAATAGCCACTAAAAAGTAGAGGGTTTACCTGGGGGTCAGATGTCAGGCAGGTTATGTGTCATTAATCCAATGTCTGTATTTAGTCTATGATGTTTTGTATCCTGTAGATTGATGAAGTGAAGTTCATAGGCTCATCTGTGAAAGGTAACATCTTTCTTCTGAAAGAATGCATTCTTTCAGATATGGGAAAAAATTCAAATGAAAGAAGTGATTTTTATTTCTTCAAGCAAAACTGCTCTTTTTAATATAAATGTGTCATTAAGTGCTGTAACACTGAGGATGACCCTTCCTGTTCATTTTTCTGTGTATTGAGTTAATTAAGCTTTATAAAATGCGGTTTTCCTTTTGCAAGCATTGACTAGTGATTGCATTGAAAGGATTAATTGATTATGAAGTGAGTCCCTGCTGTTAAGTAATTGCCTTCATTGTGAAGAAGTAGCTAGCATTGGTTTTAATCCTGTTAAGGTATCTACAGTTATTTTCAGTTAGATTTAAAATGACAGATCATCCACACAAAATTACCACATGAAGAACAGCATGGCCAATTTAACTTTATTAGTATTATGTCAGAATCAAAATTACAGGCACAATTGCTATGAAACAGCTAGATGACTATATCTGCATGCGCTCAAACACATTAAACTATAATTTTCTGTCAAATGCCCAGTTTAGGGAAAAGTTTATTTTTATAAAATTAGCCTACAAAGTAAGATGTATGAGCAAAGAGCACTACATGTACAAGATTAAAACCACTTTTGTATTTTGTTGCTGGTAATATCATAGATATTTAAAGCTGACAGAAATCTGTTGGTTTTGGTTGATTTTTATATACTGCATTTCACTGGGTCAATGCCATTAGTTTAGTCCTTTCAGGCTAGCTTCGTGTTGTCGTGTTCTGCTTTCAAACTCATCACAATGGGATGGTTGAAAACACTTGCTATGAGTTATCTTTTGTGTATTGTTAAAATACATTTCTATTTAATATTAGATGTCTTAAAACAGTTTTAAGGAAAAAATAAATGTTGGGACTTTTACTCAGCAGCACTTTCCAGGAATGTACCAAATTATATTTCTTTAAATACATTTTGGAGGCCTAATCCTGTGAGTTGTTCTTTACTTTAATCCTTACTCTTCCAGAGCCGGCAGGATTATCTGCTTGACTAAGTAGTACTTGTGTAAATAAAGATTTGAAATTGAATTCCCTTTGTGAATAGTACCAGTTGTTTAAAAGTTACTTAGAAATAGTTATTATATGTAGGACAGGTAAGAGTTAAAGTAACCTGATTCTCCATTAGAAAGTGTAGATAGAGTGTCAATTTATGCTTTGAGAAAAGTTCCAGTGGATGCAAGTTTACACTAGGTAAAGGAAGCATGCTTGCTTGTGTTTATATACGCTTGTCCAACAAGCTTTAGTTCAAGTGTCCCCGCCGCCATTTTGAAGCACGGGGACACTGACACACGAAACGCTGTTGCGCTTTAATTAGTGACTCAGAGCTGCTCTAATTAAAGCACTGCCCCTTCCCTACCCTTAAGCACGTGTAAAAGTGTTCATTGCGTCTTTCCTGCCCTTTGAGGTGTCTTACAAAGGCAGTTCTGAGGTGTTTGTGTTAATCTGTTTTATAAATGTCCTGAAGTTTATCGCTGCCCTGAGAAAAAGATTGAGAAATGCAGACAAAAAGGAAAAATTGTTTTACAATTTTCTGCATTACTGAATAAATGTGTGGGGATTTTTTAAATTTTTTTTTTAACATCACAAAAGCTGGTTCAGTCTTGACTGTGATGTTGTAACCACAGTGCTACTTTTAAAGAGATTGTTTCAGGATTATATATAGTATGCCTGCTAAGGTAAGTATTCCTGGAAAACCTACAGGAAAAAGTTAGGTTGAATAGCTGTTTTAGTTCCATGAGTTTTGTTTTTATTGGCAATATATACTTTACTTTTATATTTGTAACAGACTATTACAGTTATGAGACTGATGCACCTGGTATACCTTTGGTTTGGCCAGTTATCCATTCATTTTAACTCGTTACCTCCAAAGCAAATGACAGGCTTCATGGTAATTTTTAAAGTAAATGTAAAAAATGGGAATGCGTTTTGAAAATGGAGGGGAAAGTTTTATATTTAAAATGGAATAATCAAATATTATGCCTTTAAAATAGCATAATTGTTGGCAGTCAGTATGACAGTAATTTATATGCTCTAATTCAGGATACAACAAGCTTTTTTATAGTGCTGCATGTAGCAGTTCCTAGAAGTTTTCAAACTAAATTAAGCCAATTTATTCCCTCAGGGCACAGTTATGTAGATGTAAATTAAAGTTGGGCCCAACCTGTTTGACTAGATGGACACTGATTCCATATACAGAGCCCTAAAAGAAGGAAAATTGCATGAATTTATGAAGTACAGCATTTCTTGGACGTCATTTCTTTCATTAAAAAGGCTTCATTATTTTGTACAGTCACGCTACACAAGCAAAAATTTGCTCTACTAAAACTGAATAAATGTTCACTTCAAGCACTTATAGCAGGTTATTTTTGTTCAATATAATATCCTTCCAGGAAAACTCATAGCCTGCCTGATGCTTACGAATCTCTGAAATTCTTCAAAGCTGTTTTTCCGTAGAGTGCATTGTAATTAATATGTAAAATATGTAAAGCTGACTATCAAAGCATGAAGCAATAGCTTTCGGTTATGTTAATTTAACTTGTTGTTTTTTTCCCTGTAAGTGTTGACTTTTGCAGTCTGCATCAGAAGCAGTAAATTATAAAGCAGAATGTTTATTTAATCTTACTGGCTGGTAGTCATTTAAACAGTTGGTACCTTCTCTGTATCATTTCCTCTTGCCATCCTTCCTGCAGGATATTTTTAAAGCGTAAAAGGCATGATCGTAAGGTGCTGATGCTGGGGGAGAGAAGGGCAAAATTAAGATTGTCTTTATACAACATCCTTCTATTTTGTTAGGATCTTGTAACAAGAAGCCGTTTATTTCCTCAAGCAGTGTTATATGGAAGCTATATAAAGTGTGGACTGCGTTGCAGAGTAAAAATTTGTTAGAATATATTAAGAACAAATATTGCAGATTGTTTAAAGCTTCTTAGTTAATATACAGTTTTGAAAATCATGTACATACTTCAGCAAATTTCTGGCTTTGCTGGAGCAACACGTGGCTTAACACTAATGGGAATACCAGCTTGCATAATACTTTGACTGTTATAGTTTCCCTCAGCCACATTTCATTTTAACTGTTCAGTGCTGAATGCAGCAAGAGTTGGACACACAAGTCAGAAAGTTAGATTGACTCTTCAGTTTTAATGAAACCAAGGGAAGTTTAATGTGTTGGCCTGCTTTTCTAAACCTGTGCCAGAGACTTCTGACAGAAAGGGAAGATTAATGTTAGCAGGCTAAAGTATGGCATTGATTACTATAGAATGCTTCAGAGCAGCCCACCAGTGGGACTGTGCTGTGATTTGCAGTACAAGGGAAGGCTTTGTCCGGTTTTATCAAATACCACATTTCTTACTAGCTGTTTGCCAGAAAAGCACAGCAGGCATGCTGGAAATATTTTCCTTGTAAGAAAACTACTTCAATGAGACACTGCAACTGAGGAAACAAGAAAATTAATTTAGTTATTAGGGAAACAGATTTTATGGGTTATTCTTCAGAACATAATATTTTTTTATCAAGAGACTTTAAACAAAAATGGAATTGCTTCTGTGGAAACCATTAAAGCAATCCTTTTGTTAAGCCAAAAACTTTAGCTTTAGTAGCATTTGCAAGGATAAATTAAGAGTTTAATAAAATAATGAAACAGGTATGTCTGATTTCACCCCTCAAGCTGAATGAAGTGCAAAAAGTAAACCTACCACATAAATGGTGAAAAGTTAAATCGATTAACAAAGGAATTATGAAGATTACTTTGTGACTGTACAGTGCTTTGGATTTTTAAATTGCTAAGTACTGAAGTTGAAAGATTTTTTTAAAACCTATAATGGTAGTAACAGAATTGCAGACATCCCAATGAATGTGATTTATTGAGTGATCTTTGTACACAGTGCTGCTTACTTGACTTTCATATGCTCATTGCAGATCCGCCTTTTCCCTTTTAGCAGAAGATGGGAACCAGTGTTTGCAGTCTCAGTGGTTGCAGTTTAATAAAAAAGCAGTCAGGAAGCACAGGAGCTAAATGGCAACTAAGTTTATCTGTGCAACATGCATTTTATTTCCAAGACTGAGGAGTTTTGATTACCTGCATAGTTGTAGAAATTACAGGTTTGGGGCTGTTGAATATTCTGAGGCTCTTCCTTTTGTGGCAGGATAGGAGGAGGGTGCACTCTTATAGTCCTCACAGCTACAGACAACTTGCTGCTTGTAAAGTGGCACTAAAGTCTTGGTGGAGGTTGTAGCATTCTCCAAGCTGCTGTTTGAATATGGCCGCTTTTGCTGCTAAGGAAGAACATAAATATCTTGGGGGACAAAAGGGTGGCTTTGAATGAAGGCTCCAGCAATAAGTACTATCATCTGATCAGTTTGGAATTAGTGGCCTCAGTTCCCTGTTGTGTGCCCCAGTTACATCAGGGGCATACAACAACTTGGCTTCAGTAGAGTTTCTTCTGATTCATACTGGTGAAAGTGAGAAGAAACTTAGGCCCACCAGCTTTGAGCTGTAATTCTCTTGAATGTCCTGGTTTCAGGATGTCAGGGTGAAAGGCATGTAGTCAAGCGTGTGTCCTGCATGCAGATGTCACTGTCTGAGTTTGGCTTATGTCTGTCGGTATTCCTTTTCAGTCTCATCCCATTGTTCAGGTGATGGAAATCTTTCCCCACCCCCTTGATCATATGTGTCAGTTGGCATGATTTGTTTGAGTCTGGGAAACTTTTTCCCAGGTGGGTGTCACCTGGGAACTGGCAGACTTCCAGGCCTGAGAAGGGGATATTGTGCCAGGAATGAGGGAGGGTTGTTGGCATCTAAGAAGCAGGGCAAGTTGAAACTTTTGGGAGGAATGAATGCTGACTACATTCCATCTTCCCTTTGCCGTGGCAGAGTGTGGGGCATGGTATTGCCAAGAGGAGCTGGGAGAAAAGGGTTGTGAGGCCTTTTGCCCTTAATGGAATGGTATTTTGATGCTGTCTTAGAGGGAACAGAAGGAGCTACATGAGATGTAGGGCTGCTGTAGGAATGTTCCTCTGCAGAACTATGCTGAAGAACACAGGAGGAGTGAACTTGTCCAGTGCTCTAGGAACTAAGAAAGAGAAGCACTGAAGTGTCAGCTCTGCTTCAGTGAAAAATACAGCTGCTCAGAGGAGGGAATATTTGTAGTATCTCAGAGTCTTTCCATTTAATTCCATGGCTTTCTAGCATCTGTGCCTCAATGAAACAGTTAAATAGACTTGTCTGAGGACACAGTATAAACAGATGGGACTAGCACACAAGTGGGTGGGATGGATGAATTGTTTATATGCAGTTTCTACCCCTTTTGTTTTGCTGTGCAGAGCCTGCGGAGAACGGAACAAATCAGGCTTCTGACTTGCCCTCTGCCTACGTTTGGTGAACAAGTCGGCAAACCGCACCCCCCAAATGCTCATATGCATCTAATTATTGCATGATGGTTGTGTGAATAGACCCCAGCTTTTATTGCAGTGTGACAAAGCAGCTATTTCTTTCATAGTTCAGGAATTTTTATTGCTGCAAACTACCAGTAAAGGGCAGCTTTAAAAAAGTATTCCTTTTCTTTTCTTTTAAAGGATCTGGAATTGTACTTACAAACAAGGCTGAGACGACAGCAATGGAAATTTCTCCTCCAAGTCCTAATCCTTTGAAAAAAGGTGGATCAATTAATTGGCCTTTCCCTGATAAGATAAAATCTCCTAGAACTGTGAGAAAACTTTCCATGAAAATGAGAAAA
>NW_005842670.1:469743-474446 GCF_000455745.1 Alligator sinensis | reverse complement strand
CAGCAGGAAGCTGAGTGTCAAAGGAACCTCAAGCCATAATGGTTCGGATAACTCTTCTTTGTTGAAAGGTAACTGTCGGGATGGAAGCCATGCAACTTCTTTGTCATCTTCTGGAAACACAGCAGCAGCTGCTAGCCGGAACGTGATAAGTAGGTACCATCTTGACAGCAGTGTGTTATCGCAACACACTGACAAGAAGAAAAATGCCAGGAGTTCCAAATCTTCTAGTAAAGGTGGTTACCTCAGTGATGGAGACTCTCCTGAACTTATAACAAAATCAGGTAAACATGGATCTGAAAGCAGGTGTGGGAAAGGAAAAGAGGTACTTCCAAATAACAATAATAAAACAGAAATAGATATTGATGCTTTTAGACACTACAACTTTTCTGACCAACCCAAGTGTTCCCAGTACATATCTGGGCTCATGAGTGTTCACTTCTATGGTGCTGAGGATTTGAAACCTCCAAGGATGGACTCAAAAGATGTCTTTTGTGCAATTCAGGTAGATTCAGTAAACAAAGCAAGAACAGCATTGCTTACCTGCAGGACGACCTTTTTAGATATGGACCACACGTTCAACATAGAACTTGAAAATGCTCAGCATTTAAAGCTAGTAGTCTTCAGCTGGGAGCCTACCCCACGGAAAAATCGGGTTTGCTGTCATGGAACAGTGATTCTCCCTACTCTTTTTCGAGTGACAAGGACTCATCAGCTGGCTGTCAAACTGGAGCCTAGAGGGCTGATTTATGTCAAACTGACCCTCATCGAACAGTGGGAGAATTCTCTTGATGGTCTAGATGAAGATCGAGAACCAGTGATATTTGGAGTAGATGCTCGAAAAGTTGTTGAGAAGGAAAATGTGGGCTTGATGGTACCACTCTTGATGCAGAAATGTATTGTGGAGATTGAGAAGAGAGGCTGTCAGGTATGGTGCATATTTTTTCTGTACGTCTGTATCAGGTTTTTTGTGGATGGAGATCTTTTTCTATTGGTATGAGCATAAGGGAAGGGGCTGCAGGGAATTCAGGGTTTCCTTTTGCAGCTCTACCAGCTTGCTGTAGTCTCATTTCACCTTTCTGTCAGTATAACCTGGTGAGGATCTTAATGCTAATAGTGCCCTTAAGATTCTCGAGAATAAAATTGCATGAATAACCCTTCAAATTAAAGCAAGCTAAGATTAGAGCATACAATGTCCAAACTCGCAGTGAGTGGCTTATTGTACCAGAGTGTCCTACAAATGTGATGAGAAAATTATAATGTAGAATTTTGAACGTGAAAACCTAAAGCATAATGCAAGCCAGGATATTCACTTTGCACCGATTTTTGGCAAAACTTTAGTAAACCCAAACGTAGATGAATAGTTCCAGGCGATATGACACCGATCACTACAGGTTTTTTTACCTTGATAATGACAAATTTTAGAACAGCACTTACTGATTATGGGCTTTTGATAATCTTGAGTAATATAGGTTTGCACTTCAATGAGATATGAGAGACTACTGCATTTTATAGGTATTACCATGTGGTAGCCCTGTTAAACCCAAGTTGTTCAAGATTCCCCATATAAACTATAGGGAATAGTGGTATGGTATTCTCATGTAATTGTTTCGGTGAAGAAAATTAGTGATAACCCTGTGATTGGATTCATTCCTTTTTTGAAAGCCAGTGTGAAAGCAAGATCATTACAGTGAGTACTCTTTTTTTTTTTTTTTTTTTTTTCTTCCAGTCTGTTTAAAATGTGTTTTATGGTTTCAGTTTCTGTTCTTCAGCTTATTAGCACCTAGTGCAGGGGTGGCCAATTATTTCAGGCGGAGGGCCGTTTACCCAGTTTTGGCAAGCTGTCGAGGGCCACATGGGTAGCCCCGTCCCTTGACAGGTGCCTCACTCTGTGGTCACCATCTTGGGACCAATGTTCCAATGTCTTGGGACCAATGTCTCAGGACCAGCACCGGTGGGGCCCAGAGCAGGGTGCAGGCTGGCAGGGTGCTGCGGAGCCAGGCTGGGCTGCACCAGCAGGGAGAGGGGGGAGCTGGCTCGGCTCCATAGAGCCCCTGCCGGCTGGGACCCCCACCCTGTTCTGGGCCCCGCCAGCACTGGCCCCGGGACACCAGTATGGACCCCATGCACCTGCTCACTCCCAGTCCCCCCCCACCCCAGCCCTGCGGTACAGGCAGGGGGCAGCGTGCAGCCCTGACCCCCTGCTCCGCGGCAGGGAATGAGTTGGTGCTGAGTGCGGGGAAAAGCAGTCCCTCCCCCCCCCCTTGGCCAGTGCTCCTTGCTGCAGCCACTTGCAGCCCATGGGCTGTCCTGAGCAGACACAGGCAGCCCCACGTGGGCTGTAAGTGGCTGCAGTGTGGGGCGTGTAACCTGCCCCTGCTGCCAACCTGGGCCCCATGCTGGCTCTGGGCTTGCCCATCAGGGCTGCACCATGGCAGCAGCAGCTGCAGCCCCCCCCACTTGCCACGCTGGGCAGTGTTTGCTACCACTGCCTCTGGGCTGCCTAGCGCGCGAGCTCCAGGTGGGCGGCAGCAGCAGCAAACACTGCCCAGTGTGGGAAGCAGGGGGAACCACAGCTGCTGCCACTGCAGTGCAGCCCCAACGGGCAGCCCAGAGCTGGCCTGGGGTCTAGGCTGGCAGTGGGGGCAGGTTATGAGCTGGTGCTGAGCGGCTGCAGCAGGGACCTCCGGGTAGGGGAGGGGGTGCTTTTCCCAGGCCGCTTTTCCCTGGTCTCCTTCCCTGACCCCCTTCTCCCCCCCTTACCTGAGGTTCTGGTGCCAGTGAAGCCGCATGGTTGGAGGCCAGAAGCCCCTGCTGGGGCTTCTGGCTGTGGGGTGGGGTAGGGCTGGGTGGGCCCTGCTGTTGCGGGAGCCTGCCAGGCTTCCCCTGGTTCCTACTGCCCCTGGTTCCTGTCATTTTTGACAGGAACCAAAGACAGATAAATATTTATTTTCTAAATTTTTTTAGGGGCCCCGTGGGCCGGATAGAATGGCCTTATGGGCTGGATCTGGCCTGTGGGCCGTATTTTGCCCACCCCAACCTAGGGTCACAGTATCATCAGGCAAGAGGGATGCAAATGATAATTGAGCCAGTGAAGTCTGAATTGTATACAAGTACCTGGTGCTTTTGAGCATGAAATTTAATTTGCCCACTTAAGGAGGGCTGAGAATATGCAATATTCAGTGCTTGTTCATGTCTGCCTGTGAGACCCTGGACTTCTGCTTTCCTACAGCAGGATGTGAGCTTCTGTCACTGTGAGGACAACTTGATTTGAACTTCATAGGTTACAGTAATAAAACCCCTGATAATCATTTGCATAATAGCTAACTATATACAGGGTCTAATTTGTTTTAGATTGGGGTGACTACAATGTGTTTCTTTCTTAACTTCTCATTCACTTCAGTGGACCTTTGAACCAGGTAACTGATGGTTGGTTTGAGATCACTGGCATATGATCAAACAGATGCTCCTTTTTACAGGCCATATCAGATGCATGGTTTCTAGTTCTGTTCGTGACTCACCACCCACTGTGTGGTTTTGGAGAAGTCGCATATCAGTTAGTTTACCAGTCTGCAATAAGAATCATACGAAGACTCTGACAGTGGTGGCTTTAAGTTTAGTTCCTTAGTGTTTGCAAAGTTGTCGGAAAAAGTGTTATATAAATACAAGTTGATGTAATAAATACAGCAAGCTAAGATCATGTAGGAGTATATATGGTCCAAATCCTCTTTAGTTTATGAAGATAGTTTGAATGCTTTTCTTGTGGCTTTGGATCTATCAATCCTATCAGCATATTTTAATACTTTTCAGATTTGTCCCTTTGCCTAATGAGTCCTATAGTTGTCTCCTGACTTTTTACTGAATAAAAATAATTTAAAATTGGCAGCCATCTATTTAACTGCTGTAAAAGCAAAATGAATCGTGTTATGAAGAGGTTATTTTACTTCATTTTGCTAATTGAATTATTGCATTTTTTTTCCATATGCATAATTAGTTTGTTGTTTCACAGTTACAAAGCTTGCTTATTTAAAGCCTATTAATCATTAATAGACTGCCATTTCTACGGTTACCTTTCAAAGTTTGAGAAAAATCTTCTATTTCAGATTATTTTCCCCTTAAACTCAGTTGGTATATATCATTTATTAAACAATTGCATTAACACAAAGCTGGTGAGCTGAATAATGGTAATCAGAAGGTTGCCATTTCATTTGCAATTCTTTGCATTATTCATTGAGATCATTCCCACTTGTCTGTTCTTATAAAAAGTAAATATGTTCAGAGTTCAAGTTCTTAGATCACAACTAAAGAAAATAAATTGGAAGCTTTTTATTTTTGAAGTAACCATTTGAAAGTCAACAGCAACATTTTAAATAATTTTTTTGTTTAGTCTATTTTGTGCTATTCCTAGTACTCATATAATTTTCCTCTTTCACAGAAAAAATAATTAAAGTTCTGAGTAATGTAGTACTCCCCTTGCTTGGCATTAAAAAAGACTTTTTGTTGTTTGTGTGCTTGCAAATAGAAGGTAGGTCTTTGAATAATTGTTTGGTTTATCCAATGTATAATGCCATATCATTCCATTTTTTTTATCGGAAAGTTTTTTTCATACTACACGTTATCTTAACTAAAACATTACAAGCATTTTATTGTGATTTTAATTGTAAACATAGGTGGCGGAAGGCCAGGGCTAACCAGGGCAACCCCCC
>NW_005842670.1:468320-469694 GCF_000455745.1 Alligator sinensis | reverse complement strand
AGCGTGGTGCAGCCTCCCAGCCCACAGTGGCAGCCTGCCCTCACCCCATGTGCATATCTGGGGCACACACCCCTTACTCCCCTCCCCCCTCATGCCCTCCTGGTGAGTGCACAGCAGCGGGAGCCACCACCCCCTCTCCATGCTGGGCACTGGATGATTTGCTCACGGCTCTGTCCCATGCCCTGCCTTGGCTGTGCAGGGCCTGCCCCAGCAGGGTGGAGGTGGCTGCCGCTGTGAGCAGTGCTTTGCTTTTTGCTGCAGCTGCCCTGGGAGTGACCAGTGCCACATGCCTGCAGCTGCTGTGCTGTACTGCACCCCCTGCCCGCCAGGTGGCGGGATGCATGTGGCATCGTGCAGCTCTTGGGGCAGCAGGGCTCAAAGCCCAGCACACAGCAGCAGCCGCCTCTGCCCTGCACACAGATCGGGGGGCACATGCCTCCTGGGGCTCCACTTGTCCTACCACCTGGCCTGGCTGGAGCCACACTCACCCCAGCCCCTGCTCCTGCCTGTGCCCCACTGCTTTCCTTACCTCTGGGGCCTTGATCTGCCCCTCCCCCCCATGGCCCTTTCCCCTGCCCCCGCCTCTTCCTTCACAGACTTGCCTGCTGGGGGGGCAGGGTACGTGCATTCTCAGCCCCGCTCCCCCATATAATTTTTTCTCCCTCCACCTATGACTGCAAATTTTGCTTTGGTACAAGATAGCCTTTTGCTGTGCTTCTTGTGGACTCAGTAAGCCATTAGTATATTAAGAATAATTTTCTGTCAGAGATTTAGTAGACAAAGGTGTAGGCATTAACTGCATCCTTAGAAACAAGCTGATAAGATGTTGAGATAATGTTATGGAGAACATTATTGTTTATATAGGGCACATCTATATGACACGCTAACTGTGTAGTAGCCACAGTTACAGTGTAGTAGCCACTGTGTAGCACCAACAGTGCTAATATGCTACTGCTCAGTATTATTAGGCCACTATGCGGTAACATCAAGAAAAATGGCACACCTGCACAGTAACTCCAGTTACTGCATGTTTATTTAGTACTTGATTATACAAGTACTAAATAAATGCACAGTAACCACTGTGCAGTAGCGTCTCATGTACATGCACCCATAATGTGATAACTCTGACACTGAAGTTTGTTCAGTATTAATACCATGTATTGTTATATGCCCAAATCCTATAACATCCATTTTTGTTTTATCTAAGTAGCTTTTTAGAAACTCTTGTGGGCACTTCTTTATTCTTAATTGAAGACATTATAAAACATTTTGATTCTTCTATACCAGTTAGATGAGTATCACTATTTAGTATTGCTCTGGGTTGGGCAAAATTTAACATTGTTGCCATGGTTTTACTTCCAGGTTGTAGGACTA
>NW_005842670.1:464458-468310 GCF_000455745.1 Alligator sinensis | reverse complement strand
GTTCAGCAGCAGTCAAGAAAGAGCTTCGAGAAGCATTTGAGAAAGATAGCAAGGCTGTTACTCTCTGTGAAAATGAGTATCCAGATATTAATGTAATAACAGGTAATGAGCTTGCTTGCTTTTTTTAAATGTATAACTGCAAGAACACGCATCTCGGGAAGAGATATAATTGTGCTTAAAATGGTTCATTAGGTTCACTCTGGCAATCTCTGTATTAAAGAAGAAATGAAGATGAGCCATAACTTGAGGAATAAAGTACATAACTTTATGTATAGATGAGGTATGACAGTGATGTGGAGGAAAAGTGTCAAAACAGTATCTTTCAGCTGCTAGCTTACCAGAGGGAATGGTAGGCCTGAAGTGAAAGGGAGCTGCTATAGAGCAGTGATTCTCAACCAAGGTGCCTTGAGAACCTTTCAAGGGTGATGAGGTGCCATGCAGTGTTAGCACTGTTAGGTGTACAAATGGGATTCACAAGATAAACCCAGAGACTTCAAAGAGGAATCCAGTGTGTCGATAACATTCTGACCTGTTGTGGTCTCAGTTCTTTGCAACAGAAGAACTGCTGCATTCTGTTTTTTTCTGTAGTAAAAAAAACAAGTGAAAACTAAAAGTTGGCATTTTCCAAGAGGTGCTTCAAGTCTTAATAAATCTCTAAAAAGGTTGAGAACCACTGATCTAGGAAGACAGACCCTTTGTGTGTGTTGTGGGGCCCCAGTACTTGCCTATGACCCACTTTACTAGGCCCCTTGCATATACAGAACAAAAACATCTTACAAACCAAGTATAAGATGAGACAGCAGGTCGGTACAGGCAGATGGAGAAGCACAGGAAGGCTTTCTCAGTTACAGTTTTAGGCCTCAATCCTGCAGATACTTATGGGTGTTTTATTTCTCACTTTAATTCTGGTGGCTTCAAAGGGATGATCCATCACAAAATTAGAAAATAGGTGCAGCAAAGTTCAAAGTAGGTAGTAGGAGAGAGTCCTTTATTTGATCAGATGAGTAATGTTTCTTTAGTCACTGATAATACATTAATTGAAGATAATTGACCTGAAGCCTTATTTACCACTTATTTATATGACTGAGATTACTGGCAAAGGCAAGAACTGCTTGCTGTACTAAGAATTTTAGAAAATTGGGACAGTAATTATGATGTTTGTTTTGGTTTGCAAAGCCTTATGGAAATAAACTAGACTTAATAAAATTTGCCCTTTGAAATTTTACAGCAACAGTACAGAGTAATGGAAATAGCATTTTAATTTTTTTATTTTTTTACAATGGAATTATTTTGTGACCATTAATATTTGCTATGTAAGATAAAGCTAATCTGTTTCCAGGCTCCATGAAAACTAATTGCGTGGAGGATTTGGGAAGGAATTTTTTTTTCTGTATACATTCATGACTAGAAAACTCAACAGCAGTAGCCAAACTATAAAGTTTCCCTATGCAAAAAACAGCCTATGGAACTTTTTAAAAGAGTAAAACCTTTGTCTGCTTTTTGCTACTATATTTAATTTCAATGTATTGTTAGTAAACTTTCACTTTAAGACATTTTAAGGTTTATGAAAAAACTTTATCAGCAGAGGTTTTATTCAGTGAGTTTGATTTTGTTAAATAATACTTCTGGTAAATAGTGACCAGATGTATTTACCATAACTCCCTTGGTTAGTTTCATTGTTGGATCTTGTATTCTTCCCATGTGCCAGAGGTAGGATATTGCATCTGATTGAACTAATAGGCAGCTTTGATATTATGAAAAGCTGTACAATTAACATTATGGTAGCTTTATTTTTTATAATTTTACAGGCCAACATGGTGATAACTCTTAGAAGCATGTACTAATTATTTTGGTTACCCTTTGCTTTTGTTCATTGTAAACAACTCAGTATTGCAGAGTGAGTCTTATGACTGATTCAAGTTCAGTCTGAAAAGGAATAGTGCAAAATATAGACGCAAAGCCCTGGTGTCATAACTGCATCAGTTTTAGCGTTCCTTCCAGCACGATTCCAGATTATTATGAATGAATAGAAAAGATCATTTTAACTTGGGAAAATATATTGTAGCAAACCTTTGTGTTGATGGGGACAGCTAAATTACTCCTGTTTTAAATGTTCAGGGTCACCTGAACTCCTAAGCATTTTCTTACTTTCAGGTATTGCATCCTCTCTAATTTTTTTTTGTTTACAGCAGTTGTTTTTCTTTAAGGTATAAGGCAAGCACAATGACTGTCGTGCTTAAAACAATCAAATATACTTCCTTATGTATTACATTACTGCATATATGCTGCCTTATTTCCGAAGCAAAGGTTATTTTAAGGGATCACTTATTAAAGGCTAATTGCTATAGCACTGTTAGGGATGTGTGAAATGTCTGTGTTTTGATTCGGTTTCGGACTTATCTGTTTTGAGTGGGCTGCAAAGGAAGCTTTGCACAGCCCTACCCAGCTGGGCGGGGCTTGGGGCCTCAGCAGGTCCCATGGCAGGGATTCCCCAGCTCTCTGACATATAGCTCCCAGGAGCTATATATCAATATCAGAGCAGTCCTTTCCCCCCCTCTTTCTCCTCCCTCTTCTTGGTTTTTGTTTCCCTGCATGCCCAGCTCCGAAACTGAAATTCTCCAAAACATTTCTGAAATTCCAATTCATTTCAGAGCTGTTTTCAAGTCTTCTGTTTTGATTCGGATTCAGTATTTTGGGCACTGAAACGGCCTGAAACACCTCTGAAACGAAACAGCTGCCAAAATTTTGCACAGCCCTACTGTTCAGTTTCCACCATCCCTCAGATTGAGAGTGCCATATTGAAAAGATTCACAGTGCAATAGGTATTGGGGGGCGGGGGAGTGAGTGTGCATGCAAGCATGTGGATATACTGAACCAATAACTTCTACGAATTATATTTAGCTCTACAATTGGTTAGTTTTAAACAGATCAGTGTGGAGTAAAACAAGCCATCGTGGTAAGCCTCTAATCTTCTGATGCATCTGAAGCAGCAGGCATCCTTAAAAATAAAGGTAGTAGGGTCACTGTGCATGTGACTTGGTGAAATACTTTTTTTTTTTCCCATAGGAAGCCTGATTTGCATGATTAGTACTTTCAGAAGCTATAACACATGGTCCTTAAAACTTGAATCCTTAGCAAAAATCTTAGCTCTTTTGAACATAAATTCCTTTGGGTCCTCTTCGGAATCTGAGGCACCATTTTTCCAAGTTGTCGAAAGACTAAAGAATGAACATTTGATGATTACATCCTGACTGAGAAATGTTCATAGACTAGCACTGATGCACAGTTAGGTATGCTTGTGGCTTAAAATAAAGTTCACTGCCAATTTTAAGAACTTGCTAGTACAGGTGACCCTTGCCATTCACGGGGGGTACGTTCTCGTATCCCCCGTGAATGGTGAAATCCGCGAATAAGGCTCTACGTTCATGAACGCAGTGCCCCCGGCAGCTGACTGGAGGAGGGCATGGCTCCAGCGGCAGCAAGCACAGAGCTCCCGAGGAGCTCCTGTTAGTGTATATAGTGTATTTAAAATGTGGGTTCCGCATTTGTGAATATTTGAAACCGCGAATGCCGAACCCGCGAATAGCGAGGGTTTCCTGTAGTAATGTTGTTGCATCATGTCTGCTTCCATCTGTGTGAATTCACATCTCTGAGTAGAGCGTGTAATACCATTAACAGTTCATCGAGTCAGAAAAATGAGAAATTAATTAAGTGTATGATGGTTTCTGCATGCTGTCTAAATTTGTTCTGTGTGGTGAGTGGTTGTGTTAAGGAGAATGCATCGGTGAGTTGGCAGTAAGGAGAGGAAGCTTAGATTCATAAAAGTGACCGCAGCCTTTTTACAGAGCTAAT
>NW_005842670.1:464246-464448 GCF_000455745.1 Alligator sinensis | reverse complement strand
GGAGGAACAGCAAAAGGATTAAGAGAGGCCAAAGGGCACTCCCAAACTATTCTGTAACTCAGATTAGGCAGGAGAAAGTCTTTTGGACAGAGAAAAGTCCTGTGATCATGGAATCTATTAAATGGGGTTCCACTGTGATGTTATTAATAGATAACTTGTGAGAGCTCTTGCTGTACTATATACTTTAACATTCCCACTTCCC
>NW_005842670.1:457153-464236 GCF_000455745.1 Alligator sinensis | reverse complement strand
GCTGCAAAAGAATTATTTGCTGGTTTTTCCTAAGAACAATTTGAACTAAAATGTAAAGGAAAAAAAATCAGAAAATTGTTTCCTGCTACCTATGCTTATGAAAAACTTCTCCAGACCAGGACATAAAACACAAACTTCTGCCAAGCTTTTTGCATAATTATCCTACTCTTTTAATCCATATATAGAAGACAGGCTTCTAAAATGAAGACAAGGGATGGAGGTATGTGACATGAGCACATGATAAATCATTTAACAAGGAAAATTGATCAAAGAATCCACTTAACCACCTTGTGCATGATATAAAAGTGTAGTTATACAATTTAAAGGAAATGTAAGTTCAGGAAAATACGCTGATAATGTTCTAATTTTAGGTATTCTTGACAAGAGTAGTTGTATTTTTTAAATGCAGTGTGGCTTTTTACCTGCTATGTAGTAATCTTTGAAAATATTGTGATTTTTTTGTTTGTTTGTTTAATATGCACCGAATCTGCTTTCCCTTCCCCCTGCTCTCCAGCTCCACTGAATTTTAAAAAATAGAAAAGCTCTGAATTTTATATTGCTGGTGGAGTCTGGTAGCAGTTGCTGTAGTTTCAGCAATAAACTACAGCAACTGCTTGGTTTCCGTAGTGGTTTATGCAAGTGCTGTTCCTTGGTTTCCATAGTGCTGTATGTTCTAAGTGTTAAATTTTGTCGTGGCTAACATTTTTGTTTCGAGTGTCTTTCCCAAACTGAAAATTTGTTTTGTTTAAATGTGGACAAAATCTTGTCAGCCATTTGGTAGTGGGAGGGGAAAAACAAACAAATCCAGTTACATTTTGTGACAGGATCATTGACATCAATGAAAAAAACTGAATATTAAGGTGGATCCTTCAAAGGCTAGGAACTTTATGGCAGATTTTATTTAAAATAGATTTAGTTGAAAACTGTACCATGTGTGCATGGTATAATGTTCTTTAACACTGGCACGGTGTGTTTTTAAGCTCAGATACATGACTGAGGAGTGTACATTTTCATTTCATACTCAACTGTGACACCAGCCTGCCCTGTTGAAGTACATTGCAAAACTTCCATTATTTTAAAACAGAACAGGACATGGTCTGAAGTGTGTTTTCTTGCCTGAAAGAGTTTATAAGCTCCTTTTTACTATGTGTTTTTACTTTTAATAGCCAGAGAGCTCATATAGAATGTTATTAATGTCATGATAACTTTTTTTCAATTGTGGCTATATAAGTTTTAATAACTGCTTTAATTTGGCTACACTATACTAGTCAGGAAAGTAGAAATAGGAAATAGTACATTTGTACAAAAGGACTGAATAAATGTTGCACTTGTAATCTTATTTTGTAGCTTTCCAGACTTGCTCCAATTTTAATTGTTCATTCTTAACATTCTGCGGTCTTTTTTATTAATTATTTTAAAGAAATAACGGTGCAGTTCACTTTATAGTTTGCCCTGTGGCAAGTTTCACATTCAGCCTTAACAAAGCAGGAATTCTTGCAAATAACACAGTGATAGTTTTTCATCTGTGAGATTGAAGATTTACCTGGATACCTGTATTGGCAGGTATTAGAAATGATATCTTACTCAGCTTTTCTTTCCAATTCTGCCAACATCTTTTTTACATTGGATACTGCTGCTTACCAAAAGAAAGGCTGCATTTATTAATTACATTAATACTTTATAGCAGAAATCCATTCCTAGCATCTGATGAAGTAGGGTGTTGACTGTGGCTAAGTACAGCCATTCAAAAGCCCCTGGTAGAAGCTCTTTATCACACTTAAAGTGCTATAAGTTAGAGCAGAAATTAATCAAACAAGACATTTGCTGGGGGAGGCTTGATGCCTGCCTGCAGTGGCCAAGGCCAGCAGGTGGGGGTGCTCCTGCACACCTCTCAGGAGACTGCTGTAGTGGCCCCTCTCCCCAGCTCGGTTCCCCTGCAAGTTGGCAACCATCAGCAGCATCTGTGGGGGAAAGTGGAGGGGAATGGAACTCCTCTGCCATGAGGGCCCACCCACAGTTTGCTGGTTTGGGTCTGAGGGGGTGTTGGGCTGGGCTGGGTCTGTGTTACAGAGGGCTCTCTTCCCTCTCCACTCCTTCCTCACCTGGCCTCTTGACAGCTGCAGCTAGGAGTTGCAGCATGGGGCTGCCTGGCCTGATTTTTTGCCATACTAGTAATTGGTGCCGTGGGAGAGGGAAACGGAGCCCCTCTGCTGCATGGACCCAGCCCAGCCCCACCAAGACCCAAGTCTGCAAGCATCGGGGGTGCAATCCACATCACAGAGGCTTTGTTTTGCCTACCCCTGTGCCCAGCTGTGCATTTTGGAGACTAAGCCTTTTCTGTCTCCTCTCTGTGACAGCCTGGGGGTTGGGCTGGGCTGGTGCTCGCCTGGAGCAGAGAAGTACTGGCTGAGCTGCCCAGTGAAGGACCCCTGGGATGGCAGCAGAACATGACTTACATTGCAGCAATGGTTGTGGTACAGATGTTCAAAAAACTGTTCTAACCTAAAGCACTTTAGTCTGATACAGGGGTAGAAAATTATTTTGGCTGGTGGGCCACTTAGGGAGTTGTAAACTGTTGCAGGCTGGGTTGGCACCCACCCCTCGCATCCTCCACCTGCAACAACTCACCAAAACTCCCTAAGTGGTTCCAGTGCTTGGCCAGGCAGGTGGCATGGAGTTGGGGCTACAGGTGGGTGGGGAATGGCTCCCAGGAGCAAGACAGGCAGGCAGGGCTGAGGCCATAATCATGGGGCAGTGACAGTGTGAGGCTGGGGCCTGTGGCAGAACTGCAATCTGCTCCCTGCATGACCCTGCTCATGGAACCAGTGCCTGCCACAGGGATGTGGCTCTATCCTGGGCCCTGCACTGCCAGCACCACACAATACCAATTTCTGGCCCTTCTGCCCATCCTGCTCCCACACACCACTCCCCAGCTGCCCACAGCTACATGCCCTGCTACGAGGGTCCCAGCCAGCCTCCATGGCACCCCCGATGGCGGTTGTGGGATAGATGGGCTGGGGTGCCTGGGCATCGGGGCTGGGGCTGGGAACAGCAGTCAGTGCCATGGGGGTTGCCAGGAAATGGGGTCCAGTTGTTGCACTGCCCCAGCCCTGCTGCATGCCCAAGGCCAGCAGAACTGGCCGCATGCCACATCCTGAGCTGCCTCCTGCTCCTGGGTTGGGTGGGGCTGAGGGTCCTGCTGTGGATTGCACAAAATGCCTTAGCAGGCCAGATCCAGTCTGCAGGCCATATTTTTCCCTGATCTAATACCATATCCCTGGTCTAATACCATATCCATCAAGGGTTAACTTAGAGTGGAATCCACCATTTAAAAAGTGCTTTAAGTGCCATGAATGTTTGTTCCGTTACAGCTTTAAAGTGCTTTCTGCGCCCTTAGCACATATTAAGTATAATATCTATCTTAGCAAGAAAGTAACATTTATGAATAGAACTGTTAATGAGAAGTAACAGATCATAAACTATTTAAACTCAGCCCTAGTTTAATTTAGGTTGTTTTTCAGGACTTCCTATGCTTGAGTGCTTTGTGCTACAGAGATTTTTTAGTTTTTTAATAGGGAAATAAAAATGGATTGTGTACTGAAGGAAAAGCTGCATCAATTTAGATTTTTTCTGTACTTGTTGTACTACTGCATGTTTTGTTTCTAGATGCTTGGAGTGAGCTTGTTGATTCCAAGTGGCTAGCTCTTGTGTTTTTTCAATAATAGTTCTCATGCAGAAGTATTAGTGAATTTTGTACCTGCTCACCAGAAGTTGCTGATGCGGAGGCTAATCCACTGTCATTGTTTTGTTCAAATTTATCTAATGCAGAAGCATGCAAGAAAGGCGCTGAGGAATTCAGGAAGCATTGATGCTCTTTTGCTGTTGCAAAGAAGCTTTTTAACTTCTTTAAATGGTCACATGCTTTTTCTTGGGTTTAGACAGCTTAGCATTGGGACTGCAGCTGTGATTTTTCTCCTACTTAGTGCTTCCTGGGATCATGTTCTCTCAAATAAATTTGCAGAAACATGTTCTTACACCTGAAGTATGATGATTTCTTCTGACTGTTAGTGGGAGCTGCAGAAGTCCTATGCTTTCCAGTTCTGGACATTTGCTTACTAAAGAGATGATGGTGGGAATGGCTGCCCTAGCCAAGTTGCTCTGTGACAGCAGATCTACTTTGTGATTATTGCATCACCTGTAAGTAGTCCATGTGGTTGGAAAAGGGAGATGCTGCCTGGACTCTGAGCTCTTTATTGTTTGGGAACAGATTTTCTTTTCTGTTTGGGGGTTAGAATCCTTGCCGAGCACATAGCATTGTCAGTAATGCTGCTCTTGCACCCTGAACTAGGTGCATTTTAAACTAAAGAAACAAGCAGTGATGTAAACAGGGAGGAATTAATTGCCAGGCACATATATAGCAAAATGTGCCCCTGTGCTTAGGTATAGGATAGAGGGTTACATTAATCACAAATCCTGTAGTTCTTCCTACCCTTTCCTTAGAGAGCAGATGTGTGGGAAAGCCATTGACAGCCCCTTTCTTGTCCTTCTCACACTTCCTGTAAGTAGCAGGATCTTGGAGTAATAGACTTGGTGTATTCGCAGCAGTGACCAGCCCTTGGGAGAACTGTAGATGAGATACCTAGTAAGGCACGATTTTCATGTGTGGGCCCTGGCACGCATCTCTTCTCTGAGGCTAAGTGCAGATGTTCAGTGGGGTTAAGGGGAGATTAGATTGGGTTAAAAATGACCACCTGATTTAACTTAGTTTGCCCAAGTGCAGACCTTGCATTGAAACCCGGCCTCGGTAATCGAAAATCAGTCTAAACCTGGAACTGTGCAGAAGTTCCATGCGCACAGCCTAGTCTAAAAATGGCAGAACTCAGTTTAAGATCCTGGACACCTGGATCCATGTGCACTCAAACTTAATCAATCTAGGTTAGATAGGTGCATCGAGCTTCTGTACAGTTACCTGGGCAGCTCCAGGGCAGAAGCTGGTTGAGGATTGCTTTAGGCTAGACATAAGGAAAATTTTCTTTTAAAAGTCGAGTGCCAGAGTTTGGAACAGGTTCCCCCACAGAGTTGGTGTAGCCATCCACCCTGCTGATCTTCAAAAAACATCCTGATGCCTATCTTGCTGGGGTCAGATGACCCCAGCAGTCTTTCCTGCCCAAGTGCAAGGGGGCTGGACCTGATGATCTGTAAGGTCCCTTCCAGCCTCTAACAACTATGAAAGGCCAGCTGCTGACCTCAGCTCCTAAGCTATCTTTCCTACCTGTCCCCCTAGCACCGAGCTACTTTTAGCCCAGCGGTCCCTCGCTAGCCCCCCCAAATCCCACAAGCCATTCTGGGTACCAGTTTTATTGGTGTTCGCCACTGCTGGGAGCCAAAAAAATAAGTATTGGTGGGTAGAGGGATAGGAAGGTTGGTTGGTGGAGGGAGGTGGGGGCTAAAAATAGCCCCTAGCCCCCTCTCCCCCTGAGACCCCTCAAGCCTGCCTGATCCTACCAAACCCTCCCAGACCCCAACAAGCCTTTTTCAGAAAGCACCTCCCACCCCCCCTTCCAATTCCTCCCCATTGCTCCTGTGGACACCCCCATAAGCGTGCCTTTCCCTTGATCTCCCTGAACCCCCTTCCCCGCTAGCCCTCCTCCTGACTTGCCTTGGATTGAGTTAATGTGATCCAACCTCCCCCTAACTCCCCCCAAATGCCTGAACTTAGCCTGTGGGTAGCAGAAGTACCAACACAGAGAAGCTTCTGTAATAAATAACACTGCTGAGCCTAACAAAGGCTCTGTGGCACGGTTGCTACAGGGTCAGCAAGGGGAGAAGGGTAGAACAAAAGGGACTGAGGGAAAGGGAGAGAGCAGTCCCACCACAGTGGGGTCTTGTGCACATTATTGTTGATGCACAGGGAGATTTGTACAAAATGCTGGTGAGAGGCAGTGTTTACATAAATAATCCTGTACTGAAGCACAATGATTATTCTGATTCTGTCAGAATATTGTTGTTAATGAGTATTTTTAACACGTTTTGAATTTTAAGGAAATTGTCCCAGTCTGTGAAATGTCTGGGAGAGCCCTAAATCAAAACAATTGGATTCATCTTTGTTTTTATTTTGTGTGTTTTACATTTATCTAAAACGCATATAATAGGTTTTGGTGGAATTCACTTGTGACCTGTTGGGATAGGAGAGGTTCTATAGGAGAAGAAAAGTGCTCTCACATTTAGTAGTCAGCACATTTAATATCACGCTTAGTAGTGTCTCTGTTTTAGAGTCTCCATATGTGAAAGGGAGTTATCAGTGTTTTGCTATGTCACAAGGTGGTTGTGAAGATGAAGTCATTTAAAATGGAAGTGCTCAGATGCTATAGGCAAGTAGGCAACCATCAATCCTTTGGATCATGGTGTACATGTAAAAGGTCTAGTCAGATGTCTGATTTATCCATTTGTGACTGACCAGCCCAATTTGAGAGAAACAGCATGTTACAAGTTTCAAAAATTCACGTGTTGTCTAAACTGAAGCTCAAGTTGATGTGCGGGCCGGGAGCGATCCGGGCCCTTTTTCGCGCCGCGCGGGCTGTGGCCAGCAGCCCGGGCATGCTGGGTCGGAGAAAACGGGCGACACGCTAGAATTAGGCACGGACGCTTAATGGTTGATTCAAGATTGTTTACTTACACCGAAGATGGTCGCTGTGTAGGCTGGACAGTTTCCCAGGCACAGCTCCGCTTAAATCCTCGTTTGAGGACTCAGACAATATTCGGATCACTCCCACAGAGTTGTCGAGGCTCCGTGGATCCTTTTGCGCGCAGGGAGAGGGATACGTCGAGGATTGCGAACGGCGACGGGGAGAGGCTAGAGGCTGATCAGACCCCTGTTGCCTGCTTGAAATGCGCTGGGTTCGATAGGCTGTGCAGCGTTTAGAGATCTTCACACAGCATGAAGTCTCCTCCTCCTGGTGTTCGTGGAGTCCTCCAACTTGGGGGTTCTCCTTGGAGGTCTCCAACTTGGGCGGAAACCACCCAAGCCTTTTATACGGCTAGCAAGCCAATCACTAGCCGCCACGTGTGAATAATTTAAAGAAA
>NW_005842670.1:427994-457127 GCF_000455745.1 Alligator sinensis | reverse complement strand
GCATTTCTGTGCTGCAAAGAAGAAATGCACACTGCAAAGAAAGCTACAAATTGGCGGGAAAATAATTCAGTGGTGCCAAAGCGCACACAAAACAAAATCACACCTTTGGGTTGTGACACTTGACAGCATGTTGCATTCTTTTCTCTCGCTTTGCTTCCATCCTCCGGATCACAGCCACTATGTATTGGGCTGCACCCAGTGCCAGATGTTCCTCCAAATTGGATGGGATTCTGCATGCTCCTCCCAGCTTTCTACACTGATGTTGAACAACTTCATATCATTTTTGCACATTGTGGTACCTCCATAAAGGGTAACCCTGCTTTCTAGAGCCATCTCGAATCTCTCTATACAAAATATTCTTGGGCAGATAGTCTTCTCTCATTCTCCTGATATGGCTGATCCATCGCAACCTTTTCTTCTTGATAGTGATTTCTAAGTGTGTCAGTCCTGTGCGCTCCAGTATGTCTATTTGGTATTCTGTCTTCCCACTTTATTTTCAAGATCTTATGCAAACATCTCATGTGGAAGCTGTTCAGTCTCTTGATATGCCTAGCATGTAGTCAGTGGTCCTGAACCATAAAGCAGGGATGACAGCACACAAGTCTTGTAGATTTTTATCTTCACCTTTGCTGATACTTTGCTTTTATACCATACACATTTCTGTGATAGCTCATAAGCTGAATATAATGCAAAGTAGAAAGATTTGGAAAGGCTTTCCGGTCAGTCTAGTGCTTGAGGTGGTCCCATCAACATCTTGGAACAAGTTCCCCTCTATTCAGCACTGATGAGGCCACATCTGGAGTACTGTGTTCAATTTTGGGCCCCCCACGACAGAAAGGATGCAAACAAATTGATGAGAGTCCAGTGGAGGGCAACAAAAATGGTGAGGGGGCTGCAGCACATGATTTACGAGGAAAGGGTGAGGGAACTGGGCTTATTTAATCTAGAGAAGAGAAGACTGAGAGGGGATTTAATAGCAGCCTTCATCTACCTGAAGGGGGGGTTCAAAAGAGGATGGAGCTAGACTGTTCTCAGTGGTGGAAGATGACAGAACAAGGAGCAGCAGTCTCAAGTTGTAGCAAGGAAAGCTGGGGTTAGATATTAGGAAGAATTTTCTCACTAGGAGGGTAGTAAAACACTGGAACAGGTTACCCAGAGGGGTTGTAATCTCCATCCTTGGAGATTTTTAAGACCTGGCTAGACAAAGTTTTGGCTGGGATGATCTAGTTGGGGGTGGTCTTGCTTTGAGCAGGGGGTTGGACAAGGCTACCTTGTGAGGCCTCTTCCAACCCTAATTTTCTAAGATTCTAAGTTGCAAGAACCACAATATATTATGAGATACTAAGATGCTGTTTTAAAAAGTGCTGATAAGCCCAACATTTGAAGCCCTTAACTGATATTTTATTGTATACTTTTTATCCTGCTGCTGCTTTTTGTTTTAGCGTACAAATGTAAGATGTTGAAAATATGCCCAGAGAACTATCTCATGAGACATGTGGGTTATGTGCCTTACTGTTTCCAAGGGATTCTGAAATGTGAGAGTCCATCTTGCTAATGCAGCTATTTTTGCATCTTTTCTGAAGGTGTTCTCAAGGATTATCTACGAGAGCTGCCCTCTCCCTTGATAACCAAGCAGCTCTATGAAGCAGTGTTAGATGCCATGGTGAAAAATCCCCTGAAAATGACAGCAAGTGGTTGTGAAAATGACCCAAGTGACTCTGAGCACACAGTGGCCCTTCTGGATTGTCTACCAGAGGTTGAGAAGGTGAGCATTATAGCCAAGCCAGAGGGGTGATAAATTGCTAATTACAGAAGATTATGGGGCCCTTGTGTACCAACTAAAAAGTGCCTTTCAATTGGCATACTTCCTGTTTATAATTGAAGGACGTGCTTGTTTCATCTACTTGATCTAATTCCATTTCCAAGTTATCTTTAAATTTATGAAACTGTATTATTAAGTTAATCTTGCCATCTGTGAGTTACTGCTGCTACTGTATAAAACTGAGTTAAAATGGCTTATGGTCATTTTTAAAGCTACCAGTTGCAAACTCCTGACAAGATATGGGATTTTTAGCATACCTATCTCTTTCTTATCCTTGGTGTCCTGGCCTAATGTTCAGTTGTTAAATTTTGTTCTTTTTCTTTCCTAAATGTATGTTATCTGTCCATAAGGTGCCTTGTTCTGTAGAATAAAGTTGATGAGCATTCTGTATGGCTGCTGTAGTTCATCCCACACAATTAGCATATTATTGATAGGGAAAGTCGAGATTTTGAGTAGTTCACGAACACTATATAAATCCCACTTATTCAGGCGTTATTAACAGCATACCACCAGCATATCTGATTTGTAATAAAACCTGATTAAATATTCCCACAAATAGATTTTACAAGAAACAGAATAGATTAGCCACAAAAGAACTTAAAGTTAATTTATAGAAGGGCATACAATTTGTTTTTAAACTAAATAGAACAGAGTAAATATTTAATCTTTATTTTATTGCTTTAAATTAAAGGTGAAGCAGTAAATTAATGTTTCTTTAATTTTTTTATTGATTTGCTTATTTACTATATATTGGTTTTTACTTTTCTATATTACCCATACTCAGTTCTGGTCACTTAAAACAATAAGTAAATAATTCCACATTTGGCATAGTCTGTGCTGCAGTGAAAGGCTCATTCTTCATTGAGGATGGCTCTGTTATAGATGGTGAAAAGAAGCAGTCTTTCTTTCATGTCTTTATCCAACTCTTCCATTCTCTGATGATAGTTCAAAAGGTTGAATACTTTCTTGATCCTACATTTTAATACTTCATTGCCTGTTACTTTGAGAGGAGTGTCTGATATACTGCTTAAGGCAAGGGTGGGCAACCTACAGCCCACAGAGCCGTTTGATGCAGTCTGCAGATGTGGGCCTTCAGTGGCAGAGGACTGCAGTTGCTTTCCTGTGCTGCTCTGGGAAGAAGTGCTGGCTGCAGGTGCTCTCCCCCATGCCACTGTGGGGAGGAGAGGTGGCTAGATCCTAGTGCCTGCTCTTCTCTGACCCAAACTGGGTCAATCTGTCCTCCAGCCCTAAAAGGTTGCCAGCCTCTGGCCAAAGGTACCATTTCTTTTTGTGCTATGTGATTATCAGGAGGACTGAAACTTTTTGAGCGAATACAAAGCCATAACATGTACCTGGCTATATATGGTACTACACATTTGTAGCTGAAGTCCGGATTCAGTGTAGTTCTAGAGGTGGCCTTTTCAAGTAATGAGCGTAATCCATTGTTATAAATCTAGTCCAGTGTCCACAACTGTAATAGCCCAGTGCTGTATTCTTTAGGTAGTCCTAACTTTAGTGCAGCTACTCAGTGTGGTGATGCTACATAAAAGGAGTATAGACTTCAAAAATCCATCCCTTTAAATAAATATACATAGTCCCTTCATGAAAGAATCTTTGGAAGATAAGCATTTTGAATAGTAGGGGTGCACCAATAAAGACTTTTTTGGCTGATACTGATGGCCATCCATTAACCAGCCGTATCGGCCGATGCAGATCTGATAGCTGGTATGCAGCGTGGCAGCTTGGAGAGCAGTGTCTGGTTGGTAAGTCTATGGGGAGGGAAGGGGCATATGGGGGGACAGATTGAGTCCCCCACGGTGAGGAAGGGAGTAGGGCTGGGGCAGGGACCAGGTGCTACCCAGGTGGTGCATGGCATGAGACAGCTGTGGGTGGCTCGTACGGAAGGTTGTGGGGAGGAGTGGGGGCAGCTCCTGGTGACTGTGCACTCCTGGAGAAGGCATGGGGGACATGTACCCCTGGATCTGTGTGCGGGGTGAGGGGGCTGGGGGCTGTGCCAGCCTCTTCCCAGCAGGGGTGGTGGACCAGGACTGCACTCAGGGTAGGTGGCAGCAGCGCTGGGAGGGGTGGCTACGGGGTGGGCTACAGCCACCTCAAAATTTGCCGTAGTCCCAGCTCCCAGTGCTGCTGCCTCCTGACCCAAGCCCAGCCCCCACCCCGCCGGGAAGAGGACGGCATGGCACGCAGCAGGCAGCCCACCCTCACGGTGCACAGATCCGAGGGTCACGTGCCCCCCATGCCTATCCCCAGGGGTGTGCGCAGCAGCCAGGAGCTCAGCAGCCAGGAGCTGCCCCTGTGTACCCCCCACCCCCCAGATGAGCCACTCATGGCTCTGTCCCCCACCCCATTCCCTCCCTCACTGTGGGGGCCTTGATCTGCACCCCCCATGCCCCTTCCCTCCCCAATGCCTCTTTCACTGCCCCACAGGCTTACCAGCCAGACACTGCTCTTCAAGCTGGTGGGCTGTATTCCTGGCCATGTGCATGCTGCAGCTGTGTGCATGCACATGGCATTTATCGGTGACATTATCAGCCACATTGGCCAAAAAAAGCTGATTGCCGATGACGTCAGTTTTACTTTCATTGGTACTGATATGATATGAACCAATATATCGGTGCACCTCTATTGAATAATGAAAAAACAGGTGTAAAACTAATAAATCAGTTCTACATAAGACAGACTTGGCCAGAGAAACTGGAAAGAGTCGCTTTTAATCTATCTAGCCTATGTTCTTGTGGCTTGTTCTGTTGCTGAAGCCATACTAAGGGTTTCTTTTTTTCCCATTTATCTGGACCATCCCTGCTTCTTCTGCAGCTTCTCTCCTTTCCCTGATGTCCCCTCTCCACTTTAAGAAAACCCATCCACATAGAACTGAGAATCAGGTAAGAGACAAATTGAGTTTTACCCATAAAGTCTGTCTTACCAAGCCTGTGCTGTACTGGAGTCTAGTACATTTTTCATTTGGCACTTTAGATGCTGCAGTGATAGGCATTTTATAGAAAAACCCTAGATATGACTAGCAGCCCTGACTTATAGCTCTCTAGAACAGCAGCATTAGGATAACAGTATAATGCATTCTTCTTGAATCTGGTTTTCTGAAACTTACCTTTTTATTCTAGGCAACCCTGAAGGTGCTGTTGGATCACCTGAAACTAGTGGCTTCTTACCATGAAGTAAATAAGATGACATGCCAGAATCTCGCTGTGTGTTTTGGCCCTGTACTACTGAGCCAAAGGCAGGAGACCTCCAACCATAACAACAGAGTCTTTACAGATTCAGAAGAGCTTGCTAGTGCCCTTGATTTCAAAAAGCACATAGAAGTTCTGCATTATTTACTCCAGCTGTGGCCAGGTAACACTTAAAAATATTGTCTGGTTTAGAAGGTAATGTCAAGTCTTGAGATAGAATTACTGTAGCAATTTGCTGTGTGATTATACAGACTAGTTCTTCTAAGCTATAGATTAATAGGTCACAAGTTACAGCAGTGAGATCATCTGTATGATGTTCCACTGTTGAATTTCTTTGAAGGGAAGTCATCCACATCAGTTGCCTCTCTACCAAATGGAAATGACAGGGTTTAGAAGTGCATCTGCAAAAAAAACCTGTTCACAGTGTTTTGTGTCAACAAAGCAGCAGTGAGATTGCAGGGGGAAAAAACTAAAATGCTTGTGCAGACAACCTACCTCTTTCATGTGTACCTGATTTGCCCCAAATAGGCCTTAGGTTCTATTGTTTTATGGGTTCTTAAATTCCATAGAGAGATCTGATGGATTATAATTGTTCATACTGTATTACAGTAAGATGGCTAGAGGCCCCATGCTGAACACGGTACAACTTTGTAAGAGGTGGTTTAGGAGAGTGTATCTAATGAGCCAATCGAGAAAGATGGAAAGCACCCATAGCACCCACTCGTTATACTGGGTGTTTTATGTGCGTTTCAGTCCTTGGGCTTAGTCTCAAATGGAAGGAAAGGGAAATTCTTATTTCTTTAATGACAGAACACAAGTTGGGACAGTTGCCCTGTCAAGATCTATCCTTCAAAGAGAGGAATGATGCTACTAGCCTCTCATTTTACTTGATGTTCAAAAGCACCTGATCCAAAGGCCACCGCATCAATGGAAATATGTTAACTTCCACAAGCTTTTATTTAGGCCCATCAAGAATTATTTTTGCATTTTGTCTTCTGAACTACATTATTTCCCATGTAAGTAATGCAGTGAGCTACAGCAAGAGGCTCAGATAGTGCAGTCTCACAGCTGTTGAAATATGGAGAATTTGAGAATATTGCTGTGGAATGAATAAGTACTTTTTATAGTCATGATTGGCATCTGTTGAATGGTTCCTGCTCTTATATATTCTCTGGCCAATAGACTTTCCATCATTTAGAGCTACTTAAGCATAAGGCAGATGAAGATTTGTTATGCACCCAATTGCCTGAAATGACCAGTCAGTGAAGACCACTTAAGCCATGTCTGGAATGCAGACTTAGCATGCCAAGGAGCAGCTGTCTTTTATTGGAAGCAGCATGGCAGTATTTTTGTGTGTAGCTACAGGAGGGTAAATTGACATAGCTGAGTAATAATAAAGTGACTGAATTTAAGGTTGGTCATATATTGTCTGCTTGAGTTAGGAAAATAATATTGAACCCAGTCACAAAACTGGAGTTTTCCACTTGTCCAGTTGTACACAGCAGCAGTTCTCTAGCTTTTTCTTCCTAAAAATGTCTTCAAGTGTGACAGAGTGGGTCTTCCTATTTCATGTTAGATGATTCTCAAAGCATTTCATGTCAGAGACCACCAGGAAGGACTCCTGGAACTTAGGCCTGTGCTACGGGGAGGGGAAGAATGAAAAATATTTCTGGCATGCTGTTTAACATAAATACATAAATGCTTGTGACTCTTTGAAAATTCAAAGATTAGGAATATTTGTACTGGGCAAGGTGAATTTAATAGTAGCCAAAGTGTGTGAGAAACATGATGTACACAATACATGCAGTCTGCAATTCATTACCTCATAACCGTACCACAGAAGGAGCACAATGTTGAACAGTGTAAGTTTTATTATAGATTTTTACTATTTTTTTTAAATCACATACAGATTTTAAAAGTATTTGAAATCAACTCTCCCTCCTACATTACTGTTGTATCCAGCAACGTTCTTTGCTCTCATTCTTGTGGCAGAGATCTCAAAGAGGGTGGCAGTAACTCTAAAAACACCTATTAAGTGTTTTTTAAAATCAGTGAAATAAAGAATTATTGGAGGCATAATCTGGCCATGGGTGAGACCTGTGTGAAGTTTTTTCATCCTGCCTGGGTACAAGTAGAAGGAAATACAGACATTTTCTGCAGTCCTATTTGAAATGACACAGCAAACATTCCAGGTCCAAATAACCACAGAAACCCGCTGAAATGCTTTTTGAAAGTGCCCCAAAAGTTTTTTTTTATGCTGCTTCAGATACTGGTCAGCATAGAGAATGTTCTGGGACAGACTCAGCCTCCACGAGTACCTCTCTATCCCAGTTACAAATGATAGCTTCCACCCTGGGAGTATCACTAGGATTGTTACTACTGCCAAAAATCTTTGGTACAGTATTGCTCTCATTTGGAACTGAATGCCACTTGAAGGTACTGTTACTTATACCTTTATATTTCAGCAAAAGGAAAGATGGGTTTGACAGGAAACTCAGTGTTGTGTGGAAAAAAAAATAACTGCATATAAGTAAACTCTTCTGTTTTATGTGTGTTATTTTTGAATGTTCGTTGCCCATCAGGTACTCTCAGAAATGAATTGGCATTTTCTGGCTAAGCCGATGTGCTCCTTTTTGATTCAGAAGCAGTAGTGGGTTCGGAAAAAATGTCGCTGTCTAAAGAGCCTGCCCAGCTTGAACAGCTGCTTATTGCAAAGCTAAATGGCTGTGCTTGATCTTCCCCCTTCTGTTGGTCTGACAGAGATCACGTTGTGGAACTGGCACTGATCGGGGGCGGAGATTTTGTGCACCCAGCCATAACCAAACATGCTTCTTTTTTTGTTATGGATGTGCTTTAGCATGTTGACTCAACGGTCTGTGTTGAATCCTGGAGCTGCCATTCAAGAAGAGATTCAGCTAATTCAACCTCACAAAAAAGAAAATCACAGGTCCCTATTTCCATTTACAAATTAAACTGGGGTGGAAACTGGGTTGCTTCCTCTTAATTATGTCATGATTTCTTCTTCTGGGAAGCTGGGACAGCTGAATGTAGCTTTTCATATGAGTATGCCATAGTGTCAAACTGGGAAAAGATACTATTAAAAAAAAAAAAAAAAGTTTCCACCCCTCTTGCAATAAGCCATCTGCATACAGTGCCATTGGTTTGCAAGATCTGTGCAGAATAATAAATTCAGTAAAACATTAACACACAAACGTTAGTTGTTACATTCTTTTAGTGGGAAAAAATATCTGAGACTCGAGAAGGAAAGATGGTCTGGTCTCTCAAACTTAAATCTGCCTGTAGATTTTAGCAAATTTGATTACAAACATGTTGTGAAATACTTCAATTTCCTTACTCTTTAACTGCGAACAAATGGTCCTTTTTCAGAGGGAGTGTGTAAAGCTGGCAAGTTATTGTTAACCCAAGGCCCCTCCACTTTAATGGAGCATAGTCCAAACAGAAAAGTTTTTGTTAGTATAATGTCAAGAAAAATGCAAAGTTATTGAAGATTTTCATGGTGTACATAAAGTGAGACTGATTTTTCCTAGAGATGCCAGTTTATATAAATGCAGAGAGGAGGCCACTGTTTAAAAGGGACAGATCTTCCTGATGTGTAGGTGTTTGTATATGCTATATTGCTAACCGCAAATGGGAATGGTGTCTCATTTCAAGAGGTAATAGTCTAGTGCACAACAGATAGTTTTGCAGTTTTCTATATTTAGTAGGCATTGGTCAATAAAAATATTTGTGCTGTTTACCATAGGAAGCGGATAACAAAGGAGGAGACTATTAGTAACTTATGCTGTTTAATCATGAGTTCAGGTAACACATCATCAAACCTGTTTTGAGTGTATTTTCTCTGACATGGAGTTATGGCTGCTTAGAAAAATTAATGCAAAAGAGCTTCTATTAGTAGTGCACAAAGTTGAGAGAGAAGAGAAATGCGAGAGATCAACTCTGATGTGCCTTTAGCTTCTTTAGGTGTTTCTCGATGGTGATATTTTTACTGTGTTTTTAACCCCTATGTGCCGTGCCTGCTTTCTGTTATGCCAGTTAGTTCGGAGAGGCGTGTGAGCTGAGCTCTTGGCTTTAATTTGAACCATAGCTAGATGGTGATTAACTCAGCGAGTTAATCAGTACTCTGGACTTTTTCTGTTTTTAAATAAACTTTCTCAATTGCAGTTTGAATTTGGCATGAATCTTGAAGACTGAGCTTTCTTCTAGATTTTTCTTTCTCATCTGAGTGATAAACATGGCAGAAAAAAATAATAGCGGAATGTGTTGGGCATATATTTGCATGTATTAATGCATGAGCGTGTAGAGTGAAATAAATGGCAACTTTTCATTGCTAGTCTGTTCTAGTAATAATGATTCACATATGATTTATTCGATTTCTTTGTTGCAGTGCATCGTTCATCTACCAAAGAATCGACAAGTGTATTTCCAGGGCACCAGTCATCTCTGAATTATCTGAGGCCCAAAAAGCAGCGGCCTCAGATGTTGAACTTAAGCAGTACTCAAATGTCAGGAGTACTCAGACCAAGACCGGCTGGATTAGACAGTCCCTCAAGTAACCGCTATGCAGGAGACTGGAGTAGCTGCGGGGAAAATTACTTCTTAAACCCAATAGAGACCTTGAATGAAGCAGACTACGATGATGTCCCTTCAGAAGATACAGAAAGTGGAGAAGACTGTAGCAAAGTTGATGGATCAGATGCACTGATTAAGTATCCAAAATCTCTGTCCCGAGAACACACACTTCATACTTATTTGACAATGCAAACAATAGATTCAGCGGTGGACCATAAAGTAGACCTCAAAGATCTACAAGAAAGTATTGACACTCTGATAGGAAACCTGGAGCGGGAGCTCAACAAAAACAAACTGAATATCAGTTACTAATACTTGCCCAGCATGGTACCCCGTGATGTTGTTTCCCTGTTCTTTGCCCTACCTCTCCCACAAAGAGGTTGCTTAGTGTGTGGAGTTCTGAATACTTTGTGGCATAGTCTTCGCCCACCTTGAATTAATGTATTTATTTTAGACATTCCTTCACTGTGCAACGTTTTCCCTGTCCTTTGCCCTTGCCCTTGCCCTCTGCATTTTTAAGATGCAATGTTAGGCAATGTGAAATTACTCTAGAAAATAGTGACATTTTCCCCCCAAGAGGATTCTGCACTTTGGAAGTTTGCGCTGTGTGACAGGAGGTGAAGCTACATTGCTGTCTGCTCTGTATAGCAACAGGACTCCTCCTTCCTGAAAGTCTAGATCTGGCATAAAGGTTCATCTTTGAAGAAGATTGGTGCTGCTGAACCTGTCTATTGCAGCATGAACACAAGGTAGATCACATCCTACCATATTTGTCACCTTTTCATTTGCGATGCAAAGGCTGCTATGAAAAATGCTTTATATATCTAAACACATCTATATACATATATATTATATATAGTTTAATTGTACAAATATTAATGTATTCCTGTATTAACACATTTCAGTAATTATTTAAAACTGCAAAAATTAAATATTTTTCTAACTTTGTTTGTATGTAGGTGTGTGTGTGTGTGTGTGTGTGTGTGTGTGTGTGTATGGGGGGGGACATATGAATTGGAGTGACAGTTCTGAAGAAAGCTACATTGTGATGCCAAAATTCAGGATTCATTTGAGTAACAAAACATTTGATTATGCACAGTGCGTGCAGAGGGAAGGAGAGAGGACAGAGTGAATGATTAATATAAATGACTCTACATGTCACATGTTGAGCTTCAGTTCACAGGTGTTGACTATTAACTACATTCAGAAACCAGACAGATTAGTTTTAAGAAGTATTTCCAGGGTTACTAAAGGTTTTCAGTGAACCGACCTTTTTCTCTCGCAGGTGGCCAAAATGCAGACAAGGGGGAGTGAAGGGGTCGTGCTTATTTCATTTGTTTAATCTCATCTGATATTTAAGGAAGGCCTGAGAGGTTTGCAGGTTTATAAAGATTTCTCTCTTTCTGTGCTTATTTCTCTGTACAGTAGATGTGATGGTCTGGTTTTTCTTTAATTTCCTAGTTTTGTTAATTTGAGGAATTCTATTTATGGACAGGTTTCTCAACTCTCATTTGTTGAAGTGGAGGGGGTGGTAAATCCTTAACAACAGCAGTTTCTCTTTCCATGTTCCAAATGCTTTTAACTTTAAAAGATGTTGAAAAGAAGACAATCTAGAAAAGAAATCTGCAAAAGAAAATTATGTCCCCCCAATTAAACCAGGTATTTTCTTGGCATCTGTGAAATTATAGCGGAACGTCAGGCCTCCTATAAGTTCTCTCTCTGGTCTTTTGTGATAAAAAGTGAACTTATTTAATAAAAAGGGTAGGAAAAATTGTTCTCGTTTAAATAAAAATAATGTCGAGGCTACCTTTTATACATCAAGACAAAGTGAACAAAAGGCACAAACCCACTTTTTTCCTTTGCAGATCTCTTGCGGTTCTTTTATTGAGAATCCAAACATCTGGTCTTTAATCAATTAGCAGCATACGGTAAAATTGTCTCCATTCTTTTCAGTACCCTTTTAGCGTACCATCATAGCTTTCCTATTAACCCTGTGGTAAGTGCTTTTTAGCCATTTCATATTTGTATATACTGTCTGGTTTTCAGTTTGTTCATTATAGTAGTATGGTATTCAGAATTGGTATAGAACCTTACCAACTATTTCTAAAGCAGTATCTTGGCATAGTTTCAAATGGTTCATTCTCATTAATTTATTTTTTGCTGTAAGTATGTAAAATGTGCAAAACAATGATTGCAATACAGTAAGTACAATATTGTTTGAAAATGTAAATTTAACGTGAAGCACGTATCAAATCAATGTATTTTTTTAAACTTTTATACCTACAGAATGTGTATAATTTTTAAGTATAAAATTTAATTCTAAATAAAATTTTAACTGAGAACAGTATTTGCACAAGTCTAGTAAGTGGTTACTTAAAAATGTACTTTAATTTTTTTCTAGACATACATATTGATAGAATATATTATATTGTTTTCTGGTTTCATAAAATCTTTTGTCAGCCCATTAATTTATCTTGGCTAGAGTACGATGGATTCAGATGTACTTTTTAATTATAATTTCTGCAACAAAATTTAGTGAATGAACCTATTTTTGTAAGGAACCTGGGTAAATATTGATGACTTGGGGGTATAATCTGTTTCTGTATCAGTTCTGTAAATCATTACAATATTTGCATTACCTTCTTTGGTAAAACAGTATATTTTTAAAGTTCTCTTTGTTTGTTGTATATAAAATAAATGGGTTCTGTAGTGTAAATTTGTTCGCCTTCTTTGAAAAGGACAATTTATGAACATGGATTTCGTAACTTGAATGTTTGTGTTAAATCAGTTCTTGCTGGATACAGCATTATCAGTGTTAATCTTTAAAACTGGTTTTACTGTTTTAACAGTAAAACATAATAACTTTGATATGTGGAAAAATGCATGAATATCAAGGTAAGAGTACAATTAGTGCTATAGTGTAAGGTACCTAATTGTACTTTAGCAAAGTTTTATTTTTGCAGTTGAATAATTTGGTTGCAATATTCACCTTTAAACTGGTTATGACAACGTTCTGCATTGCCTTTGTGTTCTGTAAATACCCTACTCAGTTTGAGACACAATTTCCAAAGTGTATTTTGAGTTTGTTATTGTTTTGTTTGTGCCTGTTTATATAACTATTTATATAATGGGATTTGTTCAAGTTGCAGTGTTCTGTGAGACTTAGCTTTGTATCAGATTCTTAAAGAGCAGGATTAGTATTTGAATCCCTCATGACCAGAGAAGTTAAATATAGGGATTAGAACAGTCTCATTCTACCAAAGTTAAAATTAGTATGTCTTCTGATAGACAAGTCATCTTGGCCTAAGTTCTGCTGTCTTTACTTGGGCAAAATTCCCTGCGAACTTCATGGATCAGCCTGAAACTCTTACTAGATGTTGTTAAATGCAAGTAACCTTCCAGAATGCATATAGAAATTCTGCCTAGCTTATATGTGGGCAGAATGCTTTCCCAAAATGAAAGAGTGGACATTTTAATGTGTCTAGGTGTGGTCAGTGATGCACACGGTGTACCTGGTTTAGGTATTGATCAGGTTACTTAATCTTTATTCTGCTGTAAGTTAAAGAAACGCCATCACTGATGCATTTTGTGTTAATGCCTCATGACTTTTTTTTTTACACAATAATTGCAGTTAACATTCTTCATCAGTAGATCTTGAAGGGATGTGCAGTTCTGCATATGGTGAAACTGAGGCAGAATTTAACAGATTTGCTTTAGGTCAAACAGCAAGTCAGTGGCATTGCTGGGACAGAACCCAGGTCTCCTGACTTCTTCTAATCAGTGCTTTATCTTCTCTGGCAATATGCATCTCCATATCCACACATTTGTGATTGGAAACAGAACTGTGGCTGCTTCCTCCATAGAATCATAGAAACGTGGGGCTGAAAGGGACCTCAGGATGTCATCTAGTCCAACCCTCTGTTCAAGGCAGGATCCATTCCTATCATTTGGGAGGTACTGTATCACCTGTCCTCTGCTAACATGCTAACTTGGTTGAGCTACTCTATCTTTAATTTTAATGTTATATACTAGAAATAAATGCTTCCTACCACCATTTAGACGAGTCAGATTTGCTCAGGAAGCCAAACTTTCCTTTGGGCATTCATATACCTTTAGTGTGAGAAGAGCTGTTGTTGTCCTGTGTGTGTGTGAATTTCCAAGCTAAGCAGCAAGAGAGAATCTCCAGTCTCTTCCTGCACTTTGTTTTTTCCACAACAACCAGAGCAGCAAATTCTTGGAGCCAGGGGCAGGGATTCTTATATTAAGGAGAACCTCTTAAGATTGAGATCTTCTTGGAAATAGCTCTTTATGAGTTTCCTTTAGTGAGCTTGTGTTTTCTTTACAGCAACTAGAATGACTTATTTTGGAACAATGTTGAAACACATTCATTTTTATGACGCGGGGGGGGGGTACTGGGGGGGGGAGGGTTAGTGTGGCTGTACTCTTTACTGTCCAGAGTACTTTGTAATGCTTATTTCCTTTCCTTAGAATTTAGAGGTACTTAGTCCTCTGGCTCCCACCACAGCTTCAGCTCTTCTCCAGGCCCCTCGCTTGCATGTTGGTTGTGGGCCTGTGTATGTTTGCTAGTCTTCCAGTTCTGCAAATGTGAAATGCACTCTTAGAAATGCCCAGTCAAACTCCGTTTTTTTCAATGTAGGTTGTTCTCTTGTTCTTTTTAATTTAATTGGTCAAAAGTGAGCCTCTGGAGAACCAGAGGCCAGGACTGGGCTCCAACGATGTTACAGCTCAAAGAGCTGCCATATGCAGTTACAAGGACTGCTTGTATGTTCTCTCTAGGCCATAATCTGAATTGCAGCTTCCAGCAATTTATGGAAATACATAGTACCTTAGTACAGCAGCCAGTTAGTAAGTCCAGAGAAGAAAAAATTGACCTGCAGTAAAATGAGTGCGAGGTCACGTAAGGTGCCACTGCACCCACAGTGTTTTCCTCCTAACTCCTGGGCTAGGGACACAAGTTACACACCTGGAGGGCCATCTGGCTGGAGGGAGTGAGAGACTGCAGCTGCCTGGCAGGGGCACAGCAGCATCTGCCAGGCTTCCCCCTGCCCTGCCCCCTTGTTGCTCACTGCTGAAGCAGGGATTCCCCCTTTCCCCACCCCCCCCCCACGGCAGGGCCTCAGTGGCACAAACCCCAGCCCAAGGTTTCCTCTAAGCTGCGTACATGTGCAGCCGTGCACAATAAAAAAATCTTGCCGCGCAGTAACTTTTTAATGCCGTGCACACACTTGGAGAGGAGCAGGGCTGCGGCTTCCTGTAAACTTTGAGCACGGAGTGCGGTGGCAGAGGCACCAGGACTGGCATAGGATACTTACTGGTGGTAAGCTCCTCACTCCTCCACTCCATTCCTCAGGCGGGGCAGGCAGCGGTTCCTGGGCTGGGGCTGGGGCAGAGCCGGGCACCATGCAGTCTCTGCCGGCTCTGGGGAACTGCTGTGCTCCCCAGCCCCTTTGCGTGAGCTTTGCCCCAAGCCCTGACACCAATGTATATCAGCGGCTGCTCAAATGTATGCCACTTTTTATATTTTCTATTATTGCCATTGGAAAAGAGTTAACAGGCAATAAAGTTCCCATATCAAGTACAAAGCTGTTCTTAGTTACCCAGTGTATCTGCTTTTCTTATTTTTATTTACCTTCTGGGTTTGGTGATAATACATTTAAAGTTAGAAAAGCGCAGACACTTTTGCTGTACAATACTGGTGTATGAAAGCAGAAATTAGAGTAACTGAACATTTAGCATTTTGGTTGCAAGTATGAATGTATTATGGTAAATCCTTGCCTGATGTACATATAAAGCAGGACTTGTTTTTATGGCTACACATTCTGGAAGTTAAGCATGTATTTGACTGCTGTACTGAACCAGGGCTATGTTATACTGTGGGGTGGACCAAAGGGGGATGGGCCAAAAGGGGGAGGCAGGACCTATTCGGGAATGGACCGAAGCAGTGCACTCACGGATCACTACATCTTAGAGGAAACATTGCCCCATCTAGCCGTGTCACCCCCATGCTAGCTAATGCTGAGAGGTGTCTATATGTGTGTGTCTCCAATTTCACTAGAACAGAGGCAGTGAGTAGTGTCCACTTAGGTCTTTCTGGAACTAATAACTAGGTCAGCTGGTAATGTCTGTCAGCCAGCTCCCTCATTTCTTCCTGAGCAAAAAGCCAGTGACTTGCAAATGCCTTGCAAAATGCCTGTACCCTGTGGTTAGAAGAGCTTGAACTAATGAAAGACAGGATTTTGTTTTCTTGATGGGCTGAAAAGCTTTGTGTTGTGATAAGCTCCGTGCTAGCTGCTAGCTTGCTTCAAAGCCAGAGCATCTCCCACCCTGAAACCCTTATATCAAACGAAGTTTCTCTATGCAGTGATTAATGCTGGTGGCTGCTTCTATGCATCAGTTACGGAGCCTGGTTTGAATGCAGCTTGCCCACCCCACAATCTGTCAGTGTTCAACAGGGGACAGAGAGGTTTGAGAAATGACCTGGTTTGCAATGAATGGGACCTGTCAGTGCTGTCAGTTTGAGATTTAGGTAAATAGGAAGCACTAGGTAGCAGGATGATACAGATACAGCCCCCGCCCCCCCCCCCCCCCCCCTTTTTTGCCTCAGAGTTCTAGCTGCGGCCAGGGTCTGACACTCAGTGCCCCTTGAGCTGTGAGCAGGGGAAAAGCCTGGCAATGACTGCTTCCCCCTTCCCCTCTAGGCACACCCCAGCTGGGGACTGTACAGGCCAGGGTGAGGGTTAAAGCCCCTCCCTAATCGGAGAATCCTGCCAGGGCCTGGCCATGGCCCACCTCAGCTCAGCACTGTAGAAGGGAAGGGAGGGCTGCTCTAGTACACCCCGACTTCTGGCCTGAGCCACTGCAGGCGTGTGCATGCATTTCGAGAATTAAAAGTGAATGTCTATCCATTTGCAAATCAGTTCAATTGCTGCAGATTAGATTAGCCTGCAAAGATTAAATCAATTCAGGCGCAGGCTTTTTGAATGTTTGTCCCTAGCCCTGTAATGAGGAAAATGTAGGATGTCTGTTCTTCTTGCTATACCTTATTTTCACTGTAGACCCTACCATGTAATTCAGATGATATAAGGGAAAGTGTTTGTTTTTTTTTTGTCATGATTCTCTGAAGGTATCTTGTAAAGTGAGATTCTTGTATTTAAAAATGGTTAATACTGGGGGTAGGAAAGGAAGTAGTGGCATTTTTCACTGTGTCCAGGAAGCTCTGGTCTGGCAAAGCTGCTCCCCACTAACCAAGTACAACAATGTGACTTTTATTAACAGTGTTTTTTGGTTTTTTTTAATAAAAATGTAGAACTACTGCATAAAAATAAACAGCTGAAAAGTCAGACGTTCCTCTATTGGAAACAATTTCCTTCTTTTTGTTAAGCCTGAAATACGGGGTAAAAATGACCAAATGGAGCCAGATTTAGTCTTTTAACCCTCTTGATACTTCTAAGGCGGAAAACTGCAGCTTTTCAACATCAGCGGCACCATGGTATAAGGCTTTTCCTCAGCATTGGCAGTATTTTGTCATGACACAACATACATCTATTTCAGCAGCCCAGGCACTATACAAACAAAGACATTGAAGGAGCTACATTTCACAGCTATTGAAAAAAATGTGATGACTTTTTTTAAATCATGAAGAGTCAGAGCTCCTGAAATTCAGAAACTGGGTAGAATTCGTGACCGAGTCTAAATGGTTGCTGTCTGCAATGCTGCCACCACTGGGAACGGATTTAGCACGGAGCCACTGCCCTTGTGTTTGCAGGAATCCGTTTGGCTTGTGTTATGGTACATTTTTACTGAAGACTTTAAATGCCACTTTGACACCTGCTAATGTGACTTAGGTAGGTCTGGTTGTCCAGACATGACTGGAGGCTTTCCCTGAGTAGTTAGGATGTATCAAACCGCAGAATCATATAAATGAAGGATGGTGAGAAGTTCCTAAATGATCAATCAGTCTGGTTGTTTTCCTGAGTGACAGCATTGTGGCAAAAGCAGCTAAAGTATCTGGGAAATGCCAGTGTAGGAAAAGTCTCATTTGGGGCTCTGCCCACTCAGTAAACTTGCTGTCCCTGACTCCGTGCCCTCTAAATGTGCTCTGTGGACCCAGGTGGGCTGCGTGCCACCACTTGGTGGTCAGCATAGTGGCAGACTAAGGAACTCTGTTGCACAGCAGTACTAATTAGGCTATCCACAGGGCTGCCTAGAGGTGGCTGCACAGCTTCTGGTTTAGGGGACAGCCTACTTCAGGGGTGGGCAATTATTTTTTTAGATAGAGGGCTGCTTACTGAGTTTTGGCAAGCCATTGAGGGCTGCATGACAGGCAGATAAATATTTATTTTCTAAATTTTTTAGGGGCCACGCAGGCCAGATAGAATGGCCTGGCGAACCACATCCGGCCATGGGCTGCATTTTGCCCACCCCTAGCCTACCTGGAACAGCACAGCATGCTTGAAGGCACTTCTGCCGGGCACAGGCAGTTGCTGTGAGGATGTGACCTAAATGCCTGGGGGGGGTCAGGGTAAGAGACCACCTGGAATTGTTTCTAGGGTTGGGGGGCAAGACTTGGAGTAAAATGTGTTACTGTGGAGCAAAGGAAATGGTGTTCTTTTGGTTGAGGATAAGTTTAGACCCTGGCCCACACCTGAAGCTTGTATAAATATTGTAGCCAGCAGCATTTACACAAGTGGATATGGATATAAAATGTTCCTGCAGTAGCTCTTGTTGTGTAAATAGCCTGTACAGCTCCAGTTCCTCCTGGGTGGAGTTCCAGCCTGTCTACCCCCACCTCCTTCAAACCAGCCAGGGAGAGCAGCTGGCTCTTCTAGTTTATCCCCTTGCAAACCAGGAGCACCTGGGAGAATTTCATAATGGAGCAACACTGAATTATGTTTCTGAAAAGAGAGACGTTCTTCTAATATAAATTATGTTTGAGTTTCAGAAGAGCCTATTTCTGGCGTGCTAAGTAGGACTTTCTAAGCTGACAGGAAGTGAAAAGTATTATTTTGACTGCACAAAAACAATCCCTGCCTGTTTTGCCAGACACATGAGTGCGTTTACCGAGGCAGTAAATTTTCGGATATACAGAACTGTAATTCACTGAGATCCACATCCAAATCTATTGTAAGTAACTTTATGGAGAGGTTAACTATAGTTATTCCCCCCTACTACGCAGTGAATGCAGACAGCACGAAAAAACTAAAAATCTAACTGTCTTTATGCTCTTTGTCTTTAAACTTCATATCTAAGTATTTGCATTATTACTAGACTGAGACCAAATTGTTTCTGACCACTCAGTAGTCAGAAACCACTATTGAGCCAAGAAAAACTTTGTATTAGCAGTCAGTACAAATATTGTGCTTCCCATTATACAGATTTTTGTTTTGTGGACTTGCTTCATACTTGCTAAACCAAATCAGACAACCTTTCCTTCAAAAAATTCTGTTTGTTACATTAGCATAAGTACTATGGATTGCAGCTCAGCTCATGTTACTGGCTCAAGTTTTTATGTGGATTACATGGACAATGAAAAATACAAGACAGCACTTTTTAAAAAAAGGGATGATACTCTACAATGTGTTCTAAGCTTTCTTAACCCCTCTGGACAACGATTTCATTTTTTTGAGTTAAGTAAGCAGCTGCCTTGCGTATTTTAAATGTTCTAGCGATAATGTATTGAAATTGATTTAAATAGTTTCCCACATCTGCAGCTCTGCCAGATGAGGACATATTAAAATAATTACATGTTTATAATTTTAAAGTAATCTTGTATGCTTTTTCTCTGAATGCTGTTAGTTGCCATTAATTAAATCCTGTACACAGAATTGCCTTTAATTGGGAGCTCATAGGTATACGTCATCTTTTTCTTTTCTTTTCGAAAATTATTTGTAGCCTGCAGTGATTTGGTTAAGTTGAAATTTCTGCTGTCTGTGCACATAGCTTCATGGTTTAACATTTTAATAATGCTTTTTTCAAGTTGATAGGAAACACAAGGATTGAAGGAAGAATGAGTGGTGAAAAATCATAAAGCCAGCATCAATGCTTGTATTGTTGGCTACAAAAGACCAACTCAGAGGATCATCATAAAATTCTAGTTTATTGGACAGATGTGAAAGTCAGACCATACATAAACCTTGGTGCTGATCCCCTCAAATACCCACACATTCACGCACACACATGCACTCAAGTAGCTAACTATGAACACTAAGCACCGGTGTCAAGATATACCTATCCCCAAGTGCTGGAGTCCACTGTCGATGGCCAATCGAGGCTTCTTTCAGTGCAGTGTTGCTTCAGAAGGGGGTTGCTGGCTGGTCCTTGTGGCTGGACAGGCAGGGTGCTAGTCAGGTCAAAGAGGGAGCCATTGGGGGTCATTCTTCGCTGCCTTTTATCCCTCTTTGGCAGACTTTGACTCCCCAATTCTCAGGCTTACCCAATCCAAGGGTCATTGACCTCGAGGGATGTCCCTCTTGGTAGCTTCTGGATGGCAGCTGTCAGCCCCAGGGGTCATGTCCGCAGGTACATGCAGTCTCGGGAGTCCATTGATGAATTTTGATTGATTCACTGCAGTGATGAATAGAGCTCTGGAAGTTGTTGATCAGGGTGTAATCCAGCATTGATTAGTTCAAACCGGGACTTCTGTATCTTTTTAACAGTAAAGTTTCAGGGAGTTTCTGGCTCTGCATTGATTCTTTCCTCTTCTTGATCTGTAGTTTTGTAGGTGTTAATTGCCGCTTGTTAACTTGTTTATCCAGACTAGCTACTGTGTTACACAATCAACAATGATTCATTCAGGGACCCGTTCGATATAGAGATTTCTGCCCTTACTAACATTGTTACATGGTACACCTTACTTTTAAACTTGAAGTACATTTGTAAAAGCATCTACAAGCTCTATTTTCACTAAAAGTATACCTTATATATATAAAAAAAATAATATAATAAAAGAAAAAGAGAGAGGAAGGTAGAAAAGAGAGAGCATCCCCAAAAGGGGGCAAATACTGCAAAAGGGGTTTTTGCCAGATGGAGGAGCTTCACATTTGAGGGTGGCGGGGTGCAGGCAGAAAGGTTTCTTGCTACAGTATATCATGAAAGAACATTTGCTAATCATCATAGATTAATTGCTTAGTTAAAAAGTTCTTATAAATTAAGCAGCTATAGTAACCTCTTTGTTTACAAAAGATCAGTGTAGTGGGACAGGGCCCTGAATGCACTTTGGAGTCCTAGGGCTGGATATCACTTCTGCTTCCCCAAGTGGAGAATATCAACCAGTGAGAAATGTGGAGCTTGTGCTGCCTCTTGAGTCTTCTGTACCTTTCACCCACTCTTTTCTGGGACCCTTGTGTATTTAGCAGTGTCATCCTCCTGTAGGATCCTGAGCTTGCGATTGACTGTGGAGTAGGGAACCAGTTATTTTCTGTGACACCGTCTCCTACAAACCTAACAGATTTCTATATTCAGCCTCCAGAGCAAATGCTACTTGGAGTAGTTTTACATTCCACAGGGAATTTTCTTTGTTTTCCCTTTGTAGCAGGGCACCAAGATGTACCTGCTACTTTAAAGGGTAGAAGCAGCCCGGCCAGGCTGCTCAGTGCTAGGTGGAGCCCCACAGCTGTGGGTTGCCTGAGCAACAGCCTAAGAGGGTAATTGGCCAGCACCTGCAGCTGGTCAGATGACCAGGAGGGGGCAGAGCACTGGGGATACATAAACCCAGGGCTGCAGCTAGTAGGAGCTCTCTCTAGCAAATGCCAAGGAAAGGAGTCCTTGCACAAATGAGCTACCTGAGGCTAGGTGCTGCCTACAAGAACAGTGAGGCTCCAGGAGTCTAAGGTACCTAAAGCTAAGAGACAGAGACATGGTCCTAAGGGGAGAAGTTTTACCCTCTTAAAGAGATGGAACCCAGTCTCCATTAGCATTGTTATATTGTAGCCCAGGGGCTCATATCTGTGTTATGTTTTATACTGGAAGACCGGGGTGAGAGTAAAAGGGGAGGTTTGGAGGCCTCATTAGTGCTCAGAGAAAGAGGCATACGATCTGGGCAGAACCCAACGATGGGTGTGGAGAGCCAGGTGCCAGAGAGGTGCAGAGACGGAAAGCTAGGCACCAGGAAACTTGGTGCCCAAGTGGTGCAGAAAGACAGGAGCTGGAGGACTAGGTGCCAAGGGGGCACATACAATTGATAACATCAGAGTAACACCTGTGAGGCATGGGACATGGAGAAGGGGGAAGTCAGAGCTGTGTAGTGTGCCCTAGGCATTAAAGAAGCAGCCTCTCACCTAGAATCAACTTTCTCTCCTGCCATGCCTTTGATGTAATTAGTTAGGTGAGCGGGCTCTTCTTGTGACTGGTCTTGAGATAACGCATCTGTCACACCCTCTATCAGAAATCACAAAAAGAAATGAGCAGCTTATGTTCTAAGGCAGTGGTTTTCAACCTTTTTTTTCATCTGCAGACCCCTAAAACATTTCAAATGGCAGTGCGGACCCCTTTGGGAATTTGGAATGGATGTGCAGACCCCTTTGAATTGTAAGTGTGGGTCACAGATCACAGCTCTACCCTAACTCCAGACCACGCTGTCACTGCCGCAACATCCCAGCCCCAGCCCTGGAGCAGCTTCCCACCCTGTGCTGTCATGGTCCTGCCACTGCTGGGGTCTCCATGGAAACAAGCCACAGCAACATGGACAAAGGCTGCTGGGAAATGGAGTCCAGTTGCCAGGCAGATCTGCCATTTTGTACACATCTGCTTTAGACTCCTTTTCCTTGAAGAGGGATGATTTCCAAATAACCTTGCAAAGTTCTGCTCATTGTGTCCCCCTCCCTGTGTTTATGGGGTGGAGGAGAGGACGAGAGAAGGGGTTGATCTGTTCTGCAGTAATTTTGGAAGTGGAAGTTGTGGGTGGACTCTATCCCATGGGGCCATCACATAGCAATTCGCTGCAACAAGCATAAGAATTCATGCCATGTGGGCACGCACCCTCAGGCTCCCTGAAAAGTGTTGGTTTGAAAGTCCCTGAAACAAAAGCCCTGAACCTGTCAAGAAAGCAGCAAATGCATACAGCTGCAGTGCAAGATGGTCCATACTGTCCACTAGGGCCTGTATCACATGTCCACATTCCTTCCTCAGCCCTTCCCTTGAGCCTGCCACCTAGTGCATATCCTTGTGCCAGATAGTTTCCCTACTTGTTGGTTTATTTTTGTGATGGTGGTGGCAGTTTACCCCTAGGAAGTGGACATAAAGGGTCAATGCCTTTCACGTCAGCTATTAAAGAGCTGCCAGGTGGTAAGAATTTTGTCACTATTGACGGACTGGATTTGAACCACTGACCTAGAGGTGAAAGGCTGTACATGCCATCACCAACCCCATGGCATTTGCTTTCACTTTGTCCAGTCAGGCTGAAATTACTCAAACAGTAAGTGCCAGCCCTTGCCTCTGGGGATGGTTCTACAGTCTGTAATATGCTTGTTCTACTGACATTTTCCTTAATAGTCTGAGGTTTTCTTTGCCCAATATCATCTTGGGTTTTCCACAGTAAGCAGAATGATGGCTTTTTTCTGTGATACCCAGCTCCTTAGTGGATCAAAATAATTCAGAGGATCAGCAACCTGATGAATGCTATTAGATCACATTTCAGTTTGTAAATCTGTTCTTCTAAGGGACTATTTAATCATATTGTTACTTTTCAGAGAGGCCAGCAAGCAAGACACAGCAGGTCAAATTCTTAATGGCACTGATGGGGATGAAGTTGGTTGGTTGGTTGGTTGGTTGATGTGAGCTCTTTTCTTGCTTTGCACCACGTTTTTGCATTTTGTTAATGTGCTAAGAAAAAAAGCTATTACAAAGTGTTCTAAAAATAGAGGGACTTGTCCCCTACAGAAGTAGAGCCTCAGGGATTGTACAGGGTAAATCCTTAAATCTGATAAGTCCAAGGACACATCTGGTCTCTCTATTGCCAGGCCACAACCCCATACACTTAAGCTGTAGGTGGTTTTTTTTCCTTTCCACAATGCAAATAAATTCATCTTTGAAATAACACATTTTTCTCTAGAGCAGTAGATTTTTAAATAAAAGAACTGTAATTTTCCCTTGTCCAGCAAGGCCAATGCAAAAGTGGTGAAATCATCTTGGCTAGATGTGGTTTTAAGATGTACAAATTGCCTCTTATTGTGATTATCCCATAAATTAATAGCATTTTTGTAATGGCAAGGGAAGCTCTAGACTTTTGTCTATGGCAACCTTTTTATCTGCATTGAACCTGTGGAACTCTGCTGCAAAGTCATGTTAGACATGCCAGCAACAGAATACCCACCATTACAGTAGAAAGATGGGACACAAACCTCATGCTTTAAGGTGTAAGCAAGGCACTCACTGGTGGGGGTTAAGAAAAGACTTTCTGTGGAGGTTGCTTCATTTATTTCTATTAGGATTCTTACATGTGATCGAAATATTGGTCCTGGCTGCCCTGGGCTGTTGATTCTTGGACCTCTAATTTAAAACTGTGTCAGGAAAGAGGATTCAGATATGATCTGACCTGTAATTTGATTGAAAAACACAGTTCCCACTTTTAGAGGGTACTGACCCTATGTTTCATGACTAGACTAAAATGTTAGTTGCTGGTTAGTCAGATAATACTTCAGCTTGTGTATAGAAGGAAACGTTGTTTCAGCTTGAACTGAAAATACTGAAAAACAAGGAAACTAACTGTAACCAGGTGAGCGTAGTCATTTGGCTGTGACTTGGGTCCCTGACATGGTGGTATCTATCTACAGCAGGCATAGGCAATGTTTTTTTGGCCAGGGTGCCAAAAAAACCACAATGTCTACCTTGGAAAGTGCCGGAGTGCCGACATGCTGGAGCCTGGAGCAGCTGTTTGCAGCCTCCCAGCTGCAGCTGGCCCATGGAGCCCAGTCTGCTTGCAGCTGGGCTTGCAGCCTCCCAGTCGCCTGCTGGGAGCAGTCTGGGCTCTATGGCTGGCAGCAGCTGCTTAGAGCCCGGGCTGGTAGTGGTGTGCAGAGCAAAATGTACTTGCCTGCCATGCTCGGCATGCGTGCCAGGGGTTGCTGACCCCTGATCTACAGTGAAGACAACCTTAATGCCTGCCCTGCATTCCAGAGCTTCCTGCCTTATCTTAGGTAGAAATGTGCATTTTAATACATTTTTGTAGCTAAAAGCAACATTTTTAATGGGCAGAACCCGTTTTTATCAAGCTTGCTAGGAAATGCATCTCTAGTGCCGTATGTGGCATGATTCTTTCTTTTCACCCTGTGCTGGTTAATGAAACAACATATCACAATAAAATTATCTCCAGCCTAGGTGAGTAATTTCTACAAGCTGAAAGGGATCCAGCCCACCTACTCCTGCTCCCATTAAACACTGTGGGAATTTTGTAATTTTTTTTTTTTCAGAAGGGGTAGTATCATTTCAGCATGTTCCTATCCAGGAGTGAATGCCATGGGAGAACAAATGTCTGTCCTTAAACAGGACATGTTAGTCTCTCCATAAATCCAGGAGGTCTGAATACTGTGTGTTAGGGCTATCTGGCCAGTGCTGAAATAAACAGAAGAGTGGAAGGGACTGAGGCAGGTGGGATGTCTGTGAATACCAGCTTGCTGTGAAAGAGCATACATGCAGCCTCAGATGGCATTGCTTTCCAGCAGATTGCTCTGTAGAGCTGGGAGAAAAAAGTATATATTGAGGCTGCCATCATTCTTTTTTTTTTTTTTTTTTATGTGCTGGCTGACTTGCTTTTTCAACACAGGAGCAAGTTAGTGATCACATGATGGAGTTTGGTTTTTTGTAGTCTGCAGTCCTATAACTTGAAGTTCTTTAAAGCTGCTCCAAGAAGTCATACATTTCACTAATGAAATACAGGCTTCATAAGCAAAAATAGGACTTCTTAATTAATTGGCTGTAGGATACTTGCCATAATTGTGCTAATCAATTTTTGTTAAATGTTGATTTAACGAAGGGAACTGCATTTCCCTCCCATTTGATCTCTGACTGTAAACACAACGTTACATATGGCAAGGAAATGGTTATTAGGGTTTTCTTCATTTTTCATTTAGAGATTGCTTAATATATAGGAACCATGAAGCATGGCTGTAACAATATTTAAACACCAATTTAAAAGTCAAAGCCTGATTGTTTCTGATCTCATTTCTAAACATATGTGCACTCTGTTTTTCTTTTTAATGGCACACTAGAATTGCATCCAGATGATCCTGGACTGCACTTTAAACCTTACTGAAGCTTTAGCAAGTGGTAAATACACATCATAGAGAAGCCTTGGGACCCTAGCCTAGCCCTTGTCGGTTTATGGGATGTTGTCAACGTTACCTGAAATCTATGTGTAATCTGTTTCTTGGTGTACTTGGGGAGCTTGGTTTCCTGAGTTTCAGACTGGCCTTTGTACCGCTGCACTGTAGCTCACTATCATAAGTCACCCAAAGTTTCCGTTGGCAGAGCCCCCCCATGTGTCAGTTTGCTTTTGCATTCTAGTTTCTACTGTGACCATATGGACACTCATTTGACAGGCGTCTATGACCCTCAAACAGCTTGGTGAGTCATGGAAAGAGAGAATTCACCCGTATAGAGTTTAATCTGTCCTTCTCTGATGCATTTAATTTCCTCTTGACAGGCTCTACTCAGTTACATGGTATGTGACCTGGCTATTGAAACCTAGCAACAGGCAGAACACTGCATTATGTAAAGAGTCATCTCTGTGGATAAAAGGTGAACATTAATATTAATGAACTGTTATTCATTTACGCTGGTGGATATTAAAACTGTTGTATAACATGCCTTGACATCTGTCAAAAGTAATTGTCTTTTAACAGAAATGCAAGCAATCAATATCAACTGGTCTTACTAGTGGGTATTTTTTTTCAAATATAACATAATATCCATGAGGGAACAGTGTATTTTATGGATCTAGTCTTCTATTAAGCATTTACCAAGCTAAAATAGGAATCCCTTTATAATCTGAGTAATAAAATAATGATTATAGGCAGAGGTTTGTCACTAAAGTTATGGCCTTTCCTGCTTTCAGGGGAATCCTATGTGTTTTTAGATCTGTGGTTCTGGCTCGGCATCATAGCAAGAAAGAGACCAGCCACAAGGTTAGGATGCAGATAAATAATTAATACTCTACTGCTCTGCATAATTTGTTTTAAATTGCCATGATTCTTCCCCAGATGTAGCAATGTTCATCTAATTTTTAGGTGTGGGATTACCTTTCGCTTTAAGCATATTGAGTATCAAACAGATTTCAAGATATATGGTGTAGGATACACAGCATTCCCAAAACTCGATTTACAATTTCTCATTAAGTGAATTAATATAGTAACATACCTGGCTTTAAGAAAATAGGTTAGGAGTTTGATTTTTTTTTTTTAACCTCTTTGAGCAATAGCATCATCTCTTTTAAGGATCATTGGCAGGTCAACCCTAGTCTAAAATTTAGGCCTAGTTACAGTATGTTCTTGTCAAAATCCAAGACCAATAAAAAGCTTCTATGGATTTTTCTAATAGGAAAAGATTCTTAAATGGGTATCTGTCCGTGGCATTGTCACCACAATCATTGCAACATTAGAAGTAATGAGTGGAACTATATGGAAACCTTGCCATCTACCAGTACTTTAGAAGTTTTGCTTTAAAATTTCATCTGTACCTTAAAGATTCTGAAGTGGCACCAAATTATACCTCGAATAGCATCCACACTGCATCTTCTGACAATATAATTGCTGCAGTTCTTGCATGAGATTTACCACGTTTTGGAGTGAATAGCACCATAATTCCATTCATGTCACTTCTTGGTTAAACTGTTTGTGGGGCAGTATTTTTTAACCATATAGAAATTGTGGGCATTGTTCCTGAGCTGCCTTGGTTCCCAGTTAATAGCTAGGTGCAGTTTCAGGTGTTGGTTTTAGTCTGTTTTTACAGCTTCAACTCCCAGCCACGTAAGAATCTTTCTCCTTGTGTGTTGTCATTACTTTTCAGGTCATCTGAGATGCTAATTGATACCACTTGGTGTAAATTGGAGAGGGCTGATGATATAGCTGATAATCTTGGCTGAGGACGCTTTAGCTCTGAATCTTTCTGCATGAACGTGTTGTGTGCTCATATTTGGTTACCTGCAGAGTACATAGCAAAAACTACCTCTGATCTCTGGCTTTGTAGAGGAATGAGGGCTCTGGACATAGGAAAAGATGAAATAGAACAGTGGAGGCCAAGCTTTTTGACATGTGCACCACAAATTAGCTCTACACCTTCCCTGAGTGCTAGTCCAATCCCCTTCCTCTGCCCAATCTCCTGCTCTGCTTTTTGCTTCCTGCCTTGTGCTCTCTGCCTGATTTCCTGGTCCACCTTCTGCTTCCTGCCCAATCTGCTGCGGTGCTGCCTGTCCCTTCTCTGAGCTATCAAATGCCACATACAGAGGCTGGCTGTGACGCTTGTGCCACACATTGGCCACTGCTGGAACAGGAGATGTTTGGAGCAAGACTTGGGTGGTCTAATAAGAAAATGAATATCCTGTATTCAGTTCTACGGTATGACTGATACAGTTTTGGCTTGACTTACTGAGTAGGCTTTTCATATAATATTGTTAAGCAGGTACATATCTGATGGATATGTGATGAGAATAAATAAATAGACAATTTAAAAGCAAATTAAAACAGTAGAGTGCTCATGTTTATTTAACAGTACTCATGGGTGACAATGCAGGGAATATATACACGAAGCACATTTTCTCTTATCTACAACTTTGAGTAAATGACTTAATAAAACTAGTGGGCTAGTACTGCCAAGGTGTTAGGCAATTTATCTCTACAATTGTCAAACTAAATATATTTCTAATTACATATGTACAAGTTTCACAAGAACATAAGATGTCTTGAAAACAACAATGCAAGTTGGCTATGCTAGTCCAATCAAGAGGCATGTCTTTCTGGCTCCCTTAGCAGTCCAAGGTCTATCAGTACCTTTTTTTCTAACTCTAGAAACTCCAAATAATCCATATTCATCTGTTCTTCCATTTGTTCTTTGGATTTCTGTGGATGAACCACACTCTAAGGAAGAAAATATTACTATTAGCTTTGAATCATTAACACCATTCTATTGTCATTTTTAGTCAGTGCTCCGACTTTTTTGATCTGTAACCATCTAGAGAATGACCTCTAGGATCACATTCACAGAGCCGCAATTTCATGTACCGGGTGCCAAAACAAACAATTGGCCAAAAGACTACAGGCAGGCTGAATTTATTTTACACAAATAAAGTTATTTAAACAACCAATGTTAATCAGGTTTGAAATTAGCAAGCTACTATAAAATCTTGATATAAATTATTTGACTTTAAATTTTGCATTTGATTTGTACACTTTAGTTATTTTCCCTAAAGAAAGGTTCTTTTCCTTTCACACCTCATACAGGATTCTTTATAAAATACACATTATAACATTACCTTTCCCACAAGAGAGAGCTTTTGCATTTTTTTAT
>NW_005842670.1:401454-427963 GCF_000455745.1 Alligator sinensis | reverse complement strand
AGGAATGTGCTACGATCAATGGTAATAACAGCTTGTTATGTAATGTTCTCAATTAGTAGATATGAAGGATGCACAAACAACTGAAAACAAACTTAAATTACATTGTCATGAACTAGAATTTCATATCTCTAAGGCTGCTGTAATTTGTCAACAAGGAAGGTGTTGCTTTATGATGGCAAGGTGCAGTCCTGCAACCCCTTAGTAATCATTGCTTCAACATTCCTGAGTTCAGTGGGACCATTCTTGTGTTTAGGGGATACTTGCACCAGTAGGGCTGGAGTTTGGGACCTGTGACTGCTGACTTCTAAGCAACATCTTGGAAAAAGATGCCCCACATCTGACATTTTGGAAGAACAATTGGGTAAGAGGAAAAGGAAAATCCTAGAGCTGTCAAATGGAGATAAATGCACCTGTCTAACCCTACTCAAGTCACAGTGTTCTGCTTGAATAAGGATGGAGGATGAAGCATGAGATGGCACCATGTACTCTTTTCCAAATGGTGGCGCACTTCATAAATATGCTCAACAAAGCTATTTTTAATTTACAAAGCTTAGAAATGGAAATAGCAAGGGAAGTGTTGCCTACAGTAAATAAATAGATACAGCTTTCTTGTCAAACTTCAATAAAACTTACTGTTTTATTTCTCTGTTTTTCTAACTCTATTTCTTTTCTTTCTCTGGCTCGGAATTCTTGTCGCTGTTCAAAGTAATCCAGATGTTTGACTTCTCTCTCAAAGTAATGAAGGACACTGGCACGCTAGTAACATAAAAGCGAGCATGGTTTATGATCACTGGGCATCTTAATTTATACTAGTTATCAACATACTTGATACATAACCCATCTATAGTAACATTACATTGGCATAATGCAGGGGTTATCAACTGGGGGTACATATACCCCCGAGGGTAATTGGGAAGGCCTTAGGGGGTACATGCGGGCAGGCAGGGCCGGGAGTGAGGGCAGCGGTGCCCCTCCACGGACCACACAGATGCCGCCCAACCAACTGGATGTCCATGAGTCACCCCTCCCACCCGGCCGTGTGCCACCCCTTCTGGTTCTTATCTGGGTGCTGGGGGTACACTTTTAAAAAGGTTGAAAACCCTTAGTATAAAGTATCTTTTAAAATACAGACAATAAAATACAATTCTGTAATAATATAAATCAGTGGGGCTCATGGTGTTGGCCCTGCAGACCAGATGAGTAGTGCAGGGCCAAATTGGGCTCCATAATGGCCCCATGTGCCATGATTAGGCCCCACCCAGCCCAATGTCCTGGAATTAGGCTCTTGGTCCTCATGCTGCCTCCATCCATCCCTGCATGCTGAGATCAGGCCCTATGCTGCCCTGATCTAGAAGTGCATAAATGAGTATAAGAGGTCTGAGAAAGGAAGGAGAATAAGGGGAACCAAGTAGCCACCAAGAAAAATTGCTAGAATGGACAAGATGGCTCTAATTTGCTTTCCTTGGGAAGGAATGAGACTAAATCAGTTATGGAGAGAAAGAAATGCAGAATGTATGGAATTCCACAAATTCTTTGTGATAGGAATAGTCCTTGATCACCTGAACAGCAAGTACAATCAGGTAAGTAAAGGCCTACAGGACTGGCCCCTAAAAGAGTTAGAGCTAGGTTCTCAGTGCAAAGCTGTACTGTGTCATCGACTTAACTGGAAACAGGCCAAGTTTAAAGGGAAAAATTGAGACAAGCACAAAGAAAATAGGGAGGGGAGGGGGATAGGGATTTAGTATATTTACTTATCTGAGTGTTAAGTCATGTTTTGATTCCCATAGTTTATGAAAACAGGTGACACTTGATGCACATGGCCAAAAAGTGTCCAGGCTTTCCTGCATTTGTCATGTTCTTTGGTTATAAAGGTGGAGTTCTGTGCACTGTTTTCCAGTACTTGGGTTTTCCCTAGTGGTCTCCCATCTTAATACAGGGCAGGCTCAACTTTGCTTGGTACATGCGATGTTATAAAATAATAGTGGTGGGGCATAGTGACCCCAGTTTAATCACCTTTAATATGAAAGCATCTAATAACGCACAAGGACATTTCTCAACTTTTCCAGAGGCCCCACAAAGTATTTGGTCATATGTAAAAGATATTACAAACCTCATTGCTTGAAGGATGACTTAATGTCCAAGAGATTTCTAAAATATGTAGTGTTCCCAAGTCATCAGATATGGCTAAAAAGTGCTGCTTTGCTGTAAGGTTATCAAAAATAAAAATGATACAATCGGCAGATTGGCATATTTGCATAACCCTCAGACCTCAGGACATAAGTCATCCACTAATAGTTAGTTTAGGAAGAGATTCCTTCTATAAATAAATTATTTCATAATTATCCATTATGGCATTTCTTGCCTCTTCTCCAGATGGTGGTATCTGGCAGGAGTCAACACTAGAATAGCTGGGCTGTTGGACTGATCTGTTATGACAATTTCCATATTTCTGTGTTCTTACCCATGAACTCTAGCATTACTTGGTTAGAGTTTCTATTAAGCTATTCGTATACCATACCAAATATGGTTATTTGAGTCATTGTAAATTTTTAGATTGTACCCACAGATCCTAAACAGGCTGGGAACTATTTGTGCCAGGCTCTGTACACACTGCAAAGATGGTCCATGTCCATCTTGGTATCTGGTAAAGAACATGGAATTTCTGTGGCTTCTTTGGTTTCCCACAGGAAAAAGTAAATATTTGAAAGCTTTTGTTTGTTCTGTACAGTACGTTATGTAACAAGCCTGCGAGACTAATTTTAAAAATGTATTATGATGTACAGTTTCAAAAATAAAATTATTAAACCTCATGAAGCTGTTTTGGAAATGTACTAGCTTGCATACTGATGTTTATTTTAAACATGGAGAAAGTAAACAGCTCCCAAAGGCCTGTTTTTTGTTTTCTTTTTAACAGCAAAAAATACCTTATTTTGATTATTTTTCTAACAAATGTCCCTTACTACAAATTATTTTGTTTTGTTAGAAAACAAAAGAAATGGTGTTTTTTTCCTAACAAAACATGAGAGGTCCCATCCTGAAAACACTTACTGGTATGCACATGCTGAATTTTATGCAGAGCACACTCTCCCAGACTGACTATGAACAGTCAGTAACACTAAGGATTTCCATAAGACTTTGCAAAATCAAGGTATAACTTATTTTAAAAATACAATGTTACGGTAAAAAACATCATCACCATCAACATACAAGAGACAATCCAGGGTTTAATGCAGGTGATCATGGATATAGAGATGTTCTGGGTCTGTGATGGTTCATGAGTTTTCTCCAGTAGGTCCCAAATATCAATATTCCCATCTTCTCTACCAATGAAAAATACTCCTGCTCTTGACAAGGACCAGTGTCCTACTGTATATCTTTTTGGGGAGCAGCATGATTGAAGTATTGGTCCACCCTTAATTGAGAGAGAGAAATGCAAGAGTCAATCAAAGCAATCAAAACCAAACCCATCTGTTCCAAACTATTTCCAACCTCCTGCTTTTGAAATTTGGAACCATCACCACTAGAATGACTAGTAGAAGAATAACTGTAGTGTCAAAAAATGTGTTTAATGCTAGACTGCCACAGAAAAGTGGAGAAGTAAGGAAGTACATGCCCATTTCCTTAGTTGAGGTATTCTGGCTTTCCATTGCCAAGGTCTGTCGTTTCTGGGTTTTGCCTAATGCAACTAAACTTCTGTATTTCAAATGGTAGATTGTGAAAAATGCTTTTCTCCCCTCTGTTGACTAAGACTTCCCCACTGGTTCAGGCACTCCTGCAGTCATTCTCATCTTTGCTATCTCTGAAAGAAGCAGCTGCATTTCCTTCTACTCAAAACTAGCTGTTTTGACCTTCTACATGCCATTAACTCCAAACAACCAAAAGAAATGACTGCATATTACTTGTTTTCTCTCTGCTGTTCAGATTATTTTTGGCTTCACTGTAATTTGTCTCAAGCTTCTGGGCTTTGTTTATCCTCAGGATCCTCTGACAGCAGACTGCTGGAAATGGAAATAGGTTGCAAAGAAGCCACAGTTTTCACAAAGCTGTATTAGAAAAAGTTACTTCCTCTCTCCTAGGAACCAAGTTTACAAAACTTAAAAAAAACCCCAGCTGAACAGCAAAAAACAGCTGCTGCTTTTTTTTAATCAATTTATTTCCAAATGGGAGACTTGGCTATCTACCATCACTTCCATAAGTACTGCCCTGGAGGCAATATGTTATGGTTACTCTCTGTTTTTATCTCCATCGATTACTGTTGATGGAGTTACTGTTTTTACAGTAACTGCTTTCACAGTAACTTACTGTAACACCTTCTTTCCATATGGCAAAATTCCAGCCTCCAATACTGAGAATGATGTCTTTAAAAAACGGAGATCTCTGTACAGTATTGACAATTCCATCATGGATGGTATATTTATTAGCTGGTTTCTGACCTAAAGAAATTAAAAAGATGATTGTTACCTATAACTATTTCCTCTGGCTCTGATCCTACAATCTTTCTCCCAGTAGGGATTATTTTATGCTGAAATAAGGTCTGCAAAATCAAGCTCTGTAGCATTATATATTCCTTCTCTTAGGTGCCTCTGATGCAGATGCTTTGGAGCTGAGTAGCTCAGATAAAGCAAAACAGCCTCAATGTATCTAAAAGTTTGTACAAGGGGATTCTTGTAAAGTCTAGCTCCCATAATGGTGAATGCCACCTGGCTAAAACACCTGATTACTTGCCTATAAATGTGGGTGCTTGAGAGGAAGGACTGCCACAGAGGGAAGGACTGGGGTCCCCCACCGCTCAGGGGCTGTGCAGCCCACTGGCAGATTATGTGAGCAGGCTCTGCCAAGGGAAGGAAAAAAAATGGCGAGAGACCTAATCCTAACCTTGGTTAGGTGGATCTAAATGTAACGGCTATATATACCCTAAGTCTCTTTGCTGTAATTTTCTAGTAAACTTTATCAGCCAGCTTCTTAGCGAGAGTCCTGTAGGCCAGAGGCTTCAGAGGGGAGCTATTAAAAGCATGGTTCCTGCCTTTCAAGACTACGTTTAATTAATTCAGTCATTTATATTAGTGTTTTCCTGGTCCACATGTACTTTCATGAAATGCTGACACTATTTAGAAGCAAGAAATATTTATTTCTATTTTGGAATATGCTTCTCACTTGTCTATAAAAGGAGACCTTGAGTTGTGCTTCTGTGAATTGGTAGATTACAGTCAGCATTTCTTAGTTCATAACCAAAACAATAAAAGCAATTTTAATGTTCCGGCTTTTCCCAATAAAATGTTCTACATTGAATACCCTCAGCTAAAAATGCTAATATTTGACTAGTAAAAGCAAGTGCCATTCCAGTTAAAATTAGCGTGTCAAGAAATACCAAAATTTGGGTTCTTACAGCAGTATTATGTCAATGCAGTTGCACAATATATGTAATATTTCTTGCACCTAATTTTATATTGTCACATGAAAGCTCAAATATTGTACAGTGTTAGTTCTTTAAAACATCCCCAAACTGTTCAAAGTGCACCATTACTATATCAGCATTGCTGGAAGGACCCTTTACATTTGCAGACCTTTTGATTTTAAATGCATATGCAAATGATGTATTAATATTGGTTTCTTCAATAATTTTGTTATGTTTAGCAAAATTGAATTTCTTATTTTAAATGGTTTCATTTAAGCTCCGAATCCCACAACATGCTGAAGTGAATAGAATTTTGGAGGTGGGAACCTCTACATCAGGGGTAGGCAACCCTGAGGCACAGGAAGGCATTTTGCTTGGCACACAAGCCTCAGGACGGACAGTGGGGGAGCTGCAAGGGGCCTGATCCTTGTTGCGGCAGCACAGCCCTGGCCCCTTCCCCGTCATCCGCCTCAAGGCACACATGCACCTGCTGCTGGAAATAAGCCAGGCTGAGGCTCCCCGGACTCTGATGCAGCTGCTTGCAGCCCCCCCTCTGCCTGCTGTGAGCAGCCTGGGCTTGTTGTGGCAGACAGGTGGGAGGCTTCAAGCAGGGTCTGTGGAGCTCTGGCCTGGCTCGTTTCTGGCAACAGGTATACACACACACCTTGCGGCAGATGGTGGGCCAGCAACTGGGGCTGTGTTGCCACAACAAGGATTGGGCCCCTCATGGCTCCTCTGCTGTCTACCCCTGGCACACCAACATCTTACAAGTTGAGGTTGCGAGTGTTTTTGGCACTCTGCCCAACAATGTGGCCAATCCCTGCTCTACATTGCTACTGCTGCTTTGTGTGTGTGCTGGACACAGGATTTTTTTGTAAAATTGTTTTTGTAAGGTGTCAGTATATCTGCTTGTATTTAAGTCCCACTTAAAGTCCAGAACTGAGCCACTGATGGGAATAGGCACAAGAGCCCACATTTTCGATGCCAATTCACTTGTTTTGACTACTATAAATGGAACCGTTATGTTTTGATCAGTGATCATCTTTTCACAATGATGATGGAATGGCTATACTCTGCTCTATCGTAACAGTTGAACTATTTTCAATATTGGTTTAGGATCTCATTCCTAATTACTATGGTCAGTGATGAATCAAATTGGTAATGCAGACTTCCAAATTAAAGCTCTGTATAATTAAAGAGGGCCTAAATCTATCTCTCAAAAAAGGCTAGTTTTAAATGTGCAATATTAGATGGTGGCAAGAAACCTGAACTTACTAATCAGTCTTCCCGTGTCACTTTCTCTTTCCATCTTCCAGTCAGAATAAATGAGTTCACCATCCTATAATGCGGGAGACGCCAAATAGATACAAATAGCAAAACAAACTATAAAAGAACTGTTCAAATGCAGATCAAGCAGTGGGTTATGTAGTGGGTTAAACTGCAGCTCTGGGGCTCCCACCCAGCTGCCACTCCCCCCATTTTTCTGGCTACAGAAGCAGCAGGGCTCTCCAGGCTCCCTCTCCCTTTGGCTCCCCCTTTCCCACCCCAGAGGGTGGGGCAGTGCAGCTCAGTTCATCCCACACCTCTAGGGGAGGCTTTGCCCTGGAGTACTTCAGAGGTATGATGGAGGAGCCTGCAGCCAGGGAGCTTAGGATGAAGCAGGGTGCAGCAGAAAGGCCATGAAATGTGAGGCCCATGGGAGCCATGGCACCTGCTGGTGCAGTCCCCAGCTCCTTAGAAGCTAGACAGCCTTGCAAACCTTTAACCAAAGCTTGTTATAGTTCCTGTATTTAAGGTTGCAAATTCTGATTCACTTTGCTAAATGAAAAAATTCAATGCAAGATACATTTTGTGCAAAAATTTTTTGCTATGAGCACAAATACAAGATTCGGCAACTGTTCACATTACTTTTTCATCTTTGGGTTTGGTTGGTTTGGCTATGAAATAAAAACCTCTTGAAAGTACTTGTGCATATGCATATTCCCACTGTAGGTGCACGTGTCCCTCAAGTTCTCAAGCCTGGAGATTAATTTGCTTTAGCAATGTCTATACAGTGCACATATGCTCTCCCCTCTTCATGTTTTGAATTGAGGATATTAAGGGCAGCATGCTCTCTGTGCTCTTCCATTCCTCTCAACTCCCTTGGTTTCAGATGAAATGGTATTTTCAGTGAGCTCAGGTCAGATATGGCTTACAGCCACTTTGAAACCTTTTGCCCTTTTTCTGTGTCCACTTTTTCCTGCCTTGTATTCATCTTGATAGTACTCTTACTTTCTCAGTACTTTTTTCCGCCCCTCTCCCTCCAACAACATGCCCTTTTCAGTGTCCTGTCAGCTGTCTTGGGGCAATCTTACCAATTAATTCATGAAGAAAATATGTAAATTCATCAGTGGACACATCTACACATGATACCTTACCATAGCAATGCACTATGGTGACATAGCATTTGCAGGCAAAAACCATGACACTGCAGCTACGCTGCCGTATTGACATGTTCCCTCATTCTAGCGCATTGCTATGGTGACGTAGTACTTAAAAACAAGCATGCACGGCATGCACGGTCCAATACGGGTGTTACTGCAACATCTTTTAGTACTTCCAAAAGGAGGTACTAAATGAGCACAGTAGCAATGGTGCCATAGCGGCATGTGTACATGAACCCAGTGTCTAGAAACAGTCAAATGTAGCCCCATTATTTTAAAATTTTTCTAAGTAATACAAGTCATACATTTATAATCAAAATATTTATTTCAACTTACTTCAGTTCCAACAAAAAAGTTTGTGGGGACGTTCTCCAGCAGCTTAAGAGGTTTGGCTGAAGGGACCCTTAACTGCTTATAAGGACTTCCATCTATAAATAGTTCTGGTTGGAGCTGGGATTGTGCCTTATCTTGAAAAGAATAGGGATACAATGATTTAGTTATACTTTATAAGCTACCAGATCAAATAGCTTATCTTCTCTAAAGTAATTCTGGGGTGAGAGGTTAGAATTTCTCAGATAACAAATAAATATGGGAACAAAATCCCAGAGATGAAAAACCTTACTGTGGTTATGGAATACTGCTTTGGGATCTGGGCAGACGCACACGTTATCATAAAGCAAGTTTGGGTGGGGATTTCAAGCATGTTAGTGAATCTGTGACAACTACCATGATAAATGCAAGGTAGCTTATCCCTTAGTGAAAGTGCAGTAAGTTGCCTCACATGTACTACACAGTAAGTGCGTGCATCCAGGCAACAGTGGTTAACATGCTATGTATGCAAGTTCATACCCTAGTTTACTTCTCTATAATTTGTTCATGTGCCTGTACTCTTAAATGGGAAGCTGAGCACGTTTCAAATGTGGGTAGCTGTGAACAAACAATACTCTTGTGGTATTTACACTTCACTTTTTATTAAAATGTCCCACCATTGGTACAGCTGTATTAATGGCCGTCACACAGGGAGTATTAGAGTAAGCTACACCTGCTCTTTTTATTAGTGTTAAGAAAAACAACGCTGAGTCTACACTAAAACTTCCACTGAAGCTACTCCATCAGAACAGGGAGAGTTTAAGAGAACCTCAAGTACACGAAACGTGCACGCTGCTTCTGTTTATAACGTCATTAATATAACATCAGGAATGCAGCTATTCTGGATCCATGCAAAATGGCTAAGCAGGACTGAACATCTGGGAAAAGAGCCAGAAAAGCTTGTCATTTGAGAATTTTAAACCTGTGACTAACTCCAGGACAGAGCTGAGTTTGGGCATGATCCTATGACTATTATGTGCCTGAGTAGTTCCAGTTACTTTAATGGGGCCATTCAAATGGATAATGTTCCTAAGGTACATGTTTTTTGTTGTTTGTTTTTAAATCTTTCAGTTGGAATGAAAGATTATGGAACTATTTCTCTTGATATTTGGTTTGGATCAACTTTGACAGTACAGCAGCATTTACTCTAGTCAGTAACAGGTTTAAAACTAACAAAAGAAATACTTTTTTATGCAACATATAGTTAAGTTAGAGAATTCATTGCCACAGGAGGTGATGGAGGCAGTTAGCCAGGTTCAAAAAGAAACTGGATAAATTCATGGATGATAGATCTATTAATGGCTATTGAACAGAATGTTTGGAGATGTTTTCTCTGGCATCTCTAAACTAATAATGGTGGCTACCAGGGAGGATACTGAATAGGGGATAGATCACTTTAGAGATACCCAGTTCAATGCTATTGCTTTATAGAATCCATTTCTGCCACTGTCAGAGACATAATACTGGGCTAGATGGATGACTGGTCTGACCCAGTATGACACTTCTTCTTGTGTTCTTATGTTTACAAGCTGCTTCTCAGCAGCCTAAATAGCCTGGAGGAAGTATTGTGTTGATGCAGCTGTATTGCTTCTGATTCTGGCACTAGCTTGGGTGTCTTTACAAGGTGCTCCATTGCAATGTGTAAGCATACCCTCTGTGTCTCTGGTAACACTGTAAAATAGGAGTAAAAGTATTTACTTGCTCTGAGGAATGCTGTGAAGGTAAATTTATTAAAGGTGAGGTAACTAAGATGAACAGGTTTACTTCCTCAAAGTATTATCTGACAGAGCATGGTAAAGAGTTCTTGCTTCTGAAGTGAACTGAGCAATTGGGGGACTAGCTTAAGGTACAGAAAATGAAGCATGAAAGTGATTGCTGTTGTTCTTTTTAAAGAATATTGTATTTAAAAAAATATGTTCAAAATAAGACATTAAGTTTGATACCAGAATAATTATGCTACTAACTAAAGCTTAGCTGAAGTAAATAAGAGCAAATGCTTATATGAACAAGAGCTTGCAGGGGCATTACAACTTCTAATGACCATTTTATAATCTGTTTCCCATTTTAATCTTGAATTCTATTTGGCTCAGGTTGTAAGTATTCATGTTTATATTAATACCAACATACGTAGGAAACATTTGTTTCCAGGTCCATTACTTATAGCATAATTATATTTCTTATTTTTCTTACTGTGAATTCAGGAAAATCAGCTAATCAAAATGTACATTTCCCTAAAATATTACCTTGTATTTTGTAATGGTAATGCTCTTCAGTGAAGCTAATTCTGGTAGGACTGTAGTCTCCACTTGTATCACTCTTGGATAGATTTATCTAGTTAGTACGATAGAGAGGTTGTTTAGTTGTGTTAGTATAAAGTCAGGTTCAGCCACTCTAAGCCAGTTAGTTTCTAAGATGCCAACTTGCCCAGTAACGTAACTGGGGCAGTTGCCCTGGGTGCTAACTTTGGAGAAGTGTGGAGGGGCAGAAAGAAAACACTACCACTACAGTCACACGATCACATCAGTGGACCAAAGGTTACTTTTGCCCCCATGTGTCACAGCTCCCTGGGTGCCCTGCTGTGTTGTTACACCTCTGACCTTGCCTTACCTTCAAACAGAAGGTAACCTACAACAGAAACATTTGATAACTCATTTTGTCAAACACTTAAGACATAACACTAAATTGCTTCCTGTTGTAACAGTAAAGACCTATCATTCCAAAATGTGTTCTTTAAATTCCATAAACCCCTCCTTCTCTGAAGGAAAATGAGTCAATAGTTTACTGTGTCATGCTTTCTTCTCTCTAGACCAGGGGTGGGCAAAATGGCAGATCTGGCCAGCAGCCGGACTCCATTTCCCAGCAGTCCTGCCTGTGTTGCTGTGGCTGGTTTCCATGGAGATCCCAGCAGCAGCACCATGATAATGTGGGCCAGGGTGTCCATGGAGGCTGGCCCCAGCAGAGCTGGTAGGGCACGCAGCTGGGTGGGGAGCTGCTCGGTGGCCAGGGCTGGGATCTTGCAGCAGTGACAGTGTGGTCTGAAGCTGGGGCAGAGCCATGATCCACTGCCTAGGGCGTGCAGGCAGTAGATCACAGCTCTGCCTTGGCTCTGGACCACGTTGTCACCTCTGCAAGATCCAGCTCCAGAGCAGCTCTTTGCCCTGTTGTATGCCCTGCCAGCACTGCTGGGGCTGGTGTCTATGGAAACCCTGGCCCTGCACTGTCACAGTGCCGCCACTGCTGGGGTCTCCTTGAAAACCAGCCATAGTGACATGGGCAGGGGTTGCTGGGAAATGGAGTTGCCGCGGGCCCAATCTGGCTTGCAGGCTGGACTTGGCCCACCCCTGCTCTAGAATGTCTCAGTCTGCTCCCACAAAATTGGTGGTTGTCTTAGTCCTGGTTACCTGTATCTAGGGTGAACATATGGAAGTCCCAGAAATCTGGGATGTCATCCAGGAAATCCAGGACACTGCCCATCTTCCCCACCCCGTGGTCTCGAAAGCTGGTGGAAGTGGGACTATGTGCTGGGCAGGCAGAAGTGCCTGCCTGCCTGCCTGCCAGGTGCTCTGTGCTGCTCCAGCTCCCAGCCAGACTGCCCTGTGCCCGTGCATTTCCAGGATGCCCACTGTAATTCCCAGCAGCCAACTGGTACCAGCCTCTGAAATCTAGGAGTATCCCGGCTATAATGGGACACATGGTAATCCTACCTATGTCCGTTCTGGCTCCCAGAAGAAGAACAGAATACATAGTAGTAAAATTCTGGCAACTAATATATACTACTCCCAATACAACTCCCTTGTTGTATGCAAACTTCCTCAAGGGATCATTTTAAAGTTCTTGTGAGTTAAGTGTGTAAATCTGTCCTGCTCTGTTGAAATTATAGAGGGAAAGTTATAGGAAGGACAAATATTTTCCCTCCATTAATTGCAAAAAAAATCAGAGGAAAAATCAGAATGCTTTGAAAGATCACAGGGCATCTATGGCAGAGAGAAAAATACCTTGTTATAGAGACGTGACCATAGCTTTTTTTAATTTACAGTCTTGCTTGGTTCCTCCACAATATAACTGTATACAGTACCTTCATGAGAGGTCTCCAACTGAGGTCTAAATGTGTAAAAGTAGTAGGGACATCAGGGGGTGCCTCTATTGCTTTCTCTTCTTTTGTTTTCTCAGATGAAGCCTGCACACTCAGTTTGGGAGCTCGAATATCCCAAAACAATATCAAGCTGAAAAAAACCACTCATTTGAACATTTTGGTAAGCTTTTATTTTACACCTTAGGTTTGGACCTTTTATCTTTGAACTTAGTATAGCAAAAGATAAAAGAATTGAGAAATGCAGAAATGGTAAACTAGTTTGTAGCTACATTATTCATAAACAGTAGCTCATAGTTATTCAGTATTTAATTTTCAATCTGTTAATCATGTTGATGTAGCTAAATAACCATCACATTATTTGCTTAATAAAACCACATTCTAACAGAATGAAATCCCCTCACCTGCAGTTATTTGGTTTCCATGGAAATAGTATATGGAGTACTTTTTAATGCAATGCATAGTTAACTTGTGGAATTCATTGTCACAGGAAGGTGGTAGAGGCAGTAGCATAACAAGGGAAAATTAGAGGGACTAGACACATTCTAGTTTAAGTTCTTGAACAAATTTTCTCTTGTGACCAAGCATTTCAAGTTTTAAGAAGTATTTCCTAGAAAGTCTTCTGAATTTACTACCTCCTTCATTTTTCTTGAATGTTCCTATGGTCTTAAATTACAAAAGTGGGAGAATAGAAATTCCTGATCTACCTCCTCCAAGCTATTCCTTTTTTCATGTAATTTATCACGTGCTATCATATGTGCCTGTTTTCTAAGGTAAGAAGCCCTAATCTTTCTTCTTGTAACTCAAGAATTTTTCTAATTCTGCAATATTTTTAAATGAGGTAACCTACACTGCATAATTATTCCAGATAAAGCCATGCCCTCAATGTAAACAGTGTATAATACTACCCTCCTTGCTACCATTACGTTCCTTATACAACCTAACATATTGGTTCCTTTTTCTTACAGTTTCATAATTGTTTCATAGTTGGTAGGGTCAGAAGGGGACCTGAGCAAATCATTAAGTCCAACCCCCTGCCATGGGCAGGAGAATGCTGGGGTCAAATGACCCCGACTAGGTGATTATCCAGCCTCCTTTGGAAGATCCCCAGGGTAGGAGCCATCACCACTTCCCTTGGAAGTTGGTTTCAGATCCTAGCTGCCCTGACTGTGAAGTAGTGCCTCCTGATGTCTAGCCTGAACCTACTCTCAATCAACTTGTGGCCGTTATTCCTAGTTACTCCTTAAAACTATAGGTGCACCTAAGCTAAGGTCTTCATTGAGCTAACTACAACTCCTATGTCCTTTTAGTAAGTTGCTACAGTTAATTTAGAACCCAGCATTATTTTGCATAAATCAGCACTGAATTTCATTTGTCATCATGTTGCCCTATCCCCTAAGTTGTTTAGGTCTCTCTGAAGTTCTTCAGTCTTTTCTTTTTTTTAATCTAAATAATTGTCATATGCAAATTTTACTTCCTCACTTTCACCTCCCATTCCTGATAATTAATATATAAAACAATATGAGATGTACTCTGGAACTGTGAAAGAACCCACTGTTAACTTATTTTTTTTCTGTGAAGAAACTTGACCATTTAATCCTACTCTTTTCATTTGGCTTCTAGATAACCTTTGCCTCGTGTCACAGGACTGTTTAATAGACTAGTCTACTCCAGAAAAAATATTCATAATGGTTTATGTCACAGCAACATAAATGGTCTTGCTGTTATATTTTGTTCTTGTAACCAGCATAAATCATACCAGCAAAAGGACTCATTGGGGATATAACTATGTCTACAAAAAGACTTTACTGGTATAGAAATGGTATTAAAATGGTATCTATAAATGACATTACTGCACCAGCAAAAGTGTATGCTGTAAACTTAACTTTAATTTCTGTAGCAGCTTTTTGGGATGGATCAATTTAATTAGCATAAATGCAATTCTGCAGTCATCCAGGTCAATTTACAGAGGGACAGCAACTTTCCTGACACAACTTTCCTGCATGAAAGCACACCACAGCTAGTAGCTTGTAACCCCTTTGTGAAGCCTATGTGAAATGGGTTTTGTTGTGCTGAAACACTAGGATGGATTTCAGGTTAGTTTTGTTAGGAATTCATGATCCCGTGTTATCCCATGGAACTTAGTGATTGAACATTATGGAGAGAACAAGTAAGTTATATTTAGAACGCTTTTTGAAGAAGTTACACGAGTGTGTTGTGGTTATATGGGGAATATTCTTTAGAATGCAATACCAGTCCGCAGAGCAGGTTACAAGCTGCACACAAACTCCAGCTCTGTTTTCAAAAGTAAGGCCCATTTTGTTGACCTAAAAAGTAGTAAAGTGGTGAATGAGGAGGGGAAAAAGCAGCAAATTGTTATTTACTGAACTACAACTTGCCCCATATAAAATGGGCATTAAGAAAGAAATGTACCTTCTGCTGTATTGTATGCTGTGGTACAAATCAAGGCTCATTAGCCAGTTGATGCAACAATAATGCAAAATACATTTAAGCAAACCAATGTAATTCAAGCAGATTGCTAATGCGTTGATTTTTTTTTTTTTGGACTTGATTTTCGGGGCCTTCTGCAGTTGAGTGCCTACAACTGCAGAAGAAAAATCGTCACTGAAAAAATCAAGCTATCAACACTCAAATAATCTACTGTTCTAGTACTCATTTGGCCTCATCTTCTAAATTTTACCCTGCTTAAGTAACTCATCGAGGAATGAATTGCAAACAGCTAATAATATAGTAGTAAAGTACTTTGAGTTCTGCTAAGGAGGTCAGTATAATTATGAGGCTCAGACGTGTGAAGGGATTTTCTCTAGTTTACGTAGAAGACTAGAATCCATGTCTTCTGGGTCTGTTTTTCAGTCCCCTATCCTCAGGCCACACTGTGAAATTATAATCGGAAAGATGTATCTCAAATGACCCCTGTTACAGTAATTATAAATAATTTAATTTATGCATGCTGGGCTTTCGTGTTTTTCCCATTAATTGCTTTCTCCTAACTGATCACTTAATTTTTACTTTGAGAGCAGAACAGAATATCGGATTTGTTTTTAAGTTGCTTAGAGAAATAAGGAACAGAATAGAATGTGCTGCTGATATAATACATACTGTTGATCCCTGAGATATTCTCTAAACTTATTTTCCAGCCTAGTCTCCACTATATAAAAACATATTTATACAACGGAGCCTTTGTTTGGGAAAAATGGTTATTTCCACCTCACTGGCTATATCTGTTTATCAGCTGTTGCAGTAATATTGCAGCCATTCTTTTAATACTTAATAGACCAAGTCCTATTCAACTTTTTCACACCGGCACTCCCTGTGAAGACAAATGGCTACTTACATGAGTAGAAAAAGCTCTCTAGTTTTGTTGTGTGAAAATTCCCCAAAAAGAAAATGACCGTGTATTAGGAAATTTTAACTGTAAATGTCAAATCATCAAGAATATAATTATAATTCTGAGTAAAGATGCTTTACAGTACAAACAACTACAATAAATGCTTAGAGCACAATCAAAGTGTAGCAAGCATGAGGGAAGCGATTTGCATTATTTGGCATTCTGATATTCAGTCAGAAATCCTGAGGGCAACTAACACAAAGAATACTATAAATAATTGCATCTTGTAACATTTTATCTGCAGTTTCTGTCATTTTTGAATTTGCAGTTTGCAATAAGTAACAAACATACATAGTGAAATATTAAACCAAACTCACCTCAAAATAATCTGGCAGCCAATGTATATCTGTTACTACTGCTTTATGGCCATATTCTATGGAAGAGACTGCGCAGAATCTCACAAAATGTGGCTCCTTACCACTTTGTTGTGCTTGTATAAATGATGGCTAGAGAAGGTTTTAAAAAATACAAAATGCTAGTTTTCAAGGAAAGGAAACTTTGCATGTTTTTTATGACCCTTAATCATAATTTAATGCAGTCTAGAAGTTTCCAGGGGCTTGATCCAAAGCTCACTGACTTCAAGTGCCTTCACTCTAGACTTCAATTAGCTTAGAACAGGCATGCCGTATGGTAAAAAAGAATTCCACAGTGCATTCATATCTCCACCCACCTTCATCCTAGCGTTGTGTCACTGTACTCTGTCCTTGGGCCTCCCTTCTTTTTTACCCTCTATGTATTGTCTTTCCATTCCCATGCCTTCCCACCCCACTAAGCATTCTCTGAGAGCAAAATCACCTTCTTTGCGTCCTTTAACTCTTTCTCTATAACTTGCACAATTATTTATTTCACTGTATTTACTTATAATACAAATCAATCCTTGTATTTATTTGATCTATTCAGTAGACTCTGTGATTCTGGTCAATAAATAACAAAGCTCTCTTGTAGTTCTGGTCTATATAAATTAGAGTAGTGCTATTGAACCAGGTTGATGTATATTATAAAAGTTTGACAGAGGTTTATTTATTTATTACCTCTCATGAATCTAGGTACAAAGCACTACCTCTCACAGCAGTTCTCAGCCAGTTGAAACCCAGGGTTCCCTTCACTGGACTCAGCACCTCTTGGAACATGCCAGCTCTTAGTTTTTACTTGTGTTTTGACAACAGAAAAATAAAAGAGCAATATCTTCTGTTGTAAAACACTCAGAAAGACTACAACAGGTCAGAATGCTTTTAACGCTATGGGTTACTATTTGAAATCTCTGGGTTTATCTTGAGAATCATGTTTGTACACACAGTGTTAACATTGTTAAAATTACATGGCATTCTTGAAAAGATCTCCAAGTACCCCAGGGTGCCACACTGCTCTGGTTGAGAATCACTAACCTATTGCCTTGTTTTGGGGCTACTGATTCCCTTGTGTTACACTTTGATCCCCTCTCCTCCTTTTTCCTTTTCTTTCTCCACAGTAATAATCTATGAAGCACTAAATATAGACCTGAAATAAATTTGAAGCACTAACCATATTAACAGCAGTATTCTTGCTTCCACCAGCTCCAGTTTTAGCATTTTGAAGCTTCTCTTCATATTCAGAAATGTCCCACAGTGCAACCTATGTTGAAAATGGATATAATTAAGACATGTAAATGATACACTAATAAATACTTTTGAGATGCATCTAGCACTGTGAAAGAAATCTATTTATTGTGCCAGAACAGGAAAGGTCTTTTAAGCTATTGCCTCTGCATGTCTACATGCTGTCCATTGTATAGGTCTAGTACATGTACTACATTGCATAAGACCAATATCAAACAATTATTGATTGGGGCATCTATCTAGTTTTTCAAAATGTTCCCTTAAACTGTGAACTCTGCCACAGGATGTTGTGGAGGCCAAGAACATAACCAGGTTTAGGAATGGGTTTATCCTTCATAAATTTGTCTAATCCATCAGACACATCCTCAGGTAGAAGACCTCCCTAAACCTCTGAGTGTTGATAACTGAAAAGGCATAACAGAATGATTAACTTTACACACGCTCAATTTCTTATATCATTCTGCTGAAGCATCCACTATTTGTTGCTATTGGAAATAGGCTAGTGGGCCTTGTCTGACCTGGTAGGGAATAAGCAAGTACCTATGATATCACTTTAAAGGGATCAAACAGGGACTAGACCCTTATGTGGATAATGCGAACATCTACAATAAGATAAAGCATTTAAATGAGATATTAATATTCCATAAACCAGCTACAAACCAGTGAGAGTTGGGAAACAAACTTTCTTATCCATAGAAATGCCTGCTTCTTTTTTAGAACTCTAATTGTATGAAATAGCTTTGGATGCCACAGATGAATTGTGTTGTATAAAAATACATTTTTCTCTTGGATTATATGTGTTCTCCCCCTGTCTCCCCCCATATATATTTTATTAAGTAAAAGAACAGGTGTGACCAATTATAGCACTTTCTCTCTAAAACAGCAGCAGCAGTCTAAAGATGGGAAGCACTTATCATCTAAAGCCAGAGTCTCAGTGATTTATCATGAAGTACAAGCAGCCTCATACATCTAAAGTGCCCTGATGCCTGTGGTAATGGACATTAAAATACTATTGGTCCAAGAAACCTGGATGAATCTGAAGCTTTCCTTTTTTCTTTTTCTTCTCGCCATTTGGATTCGAGGGGTATCTGGGTCCCTTTTAGTGATCTGGATCTCAGATCCCTTTCAGTGGTTCTGGGACTTTAGGAATAATATTACACAGGAATCCATTAATGGCAATTTTATGATGCAATTCTATGAAGGAAATGTTTGATGCTAATCCATACAAAGTACCCAACATAATGGTAAAAAGCAAAAAAACACAAATGAGTATGCTAGGAAGGACCACTGTATAAGAAGCTGCCAAAATATGGAGAATTTCCTCAAATACAATAAAGTCTATCCTGTCAGCATTATCTTTAATGCAATAACTCTGTGCTTTAAACCTCTCCCACAAAAGAAACTTAGACCCAGACACAGCTACAGAACCACAAGGAAGGTGACTGCATTGGAAATCATGGTTCCATCAGAAATGGGTGAGGAATAGAAGTAGAGTCAAAGTCATGGGCCATCAACCTTTAGCAAGCCAATACCTGGCTCTCATCCAAAGTGGCCTGGGTGGCTTTGGCAGCACATTATCAGCAGGGGACCTTCCCCATACTCACATCTGTACCAGGGCTAGAAATCTGGGAGCTGCGGCAGTGCTGCTGCTGCTTCTCCCTGTCCTCCCTTCCCCCTACACAGCTGCAGAGTGGCACACCTGGAAGCTGCCCAGCCCCAGTGCAGCTTTCCACTAGCTGAAAGCTGTGCCCAAGCTGTAACCAGGGTAATCAAAAAATCAGTGAGGAACATTCAATGTAGATGCAAAATGCAGAAAATTAAAATTTTATAAATAAAATTTAGCTAAAACAAATCATATGAAACATAACAGAACTAAGAGATGAATCAACACCTGTCCATTTATACAGCCTCCAGCAATGATATTGGGATCACTTGGACAGAACTGAAAGCAGAAGATATCTTCAGGGCACTCCAGCAGTAACTAGAAAATAATATAATCAATTTAGAAATATGATCATATTGGCAATATTGTTTCTTCATTGTCTGAGAACTCAGAATATTTTAAAATCCTTTTTAAATACCTGAGGGTGAATAGGGTCAGAGAAACTCCAGAAAAGAATCAATGACTTCCCCAGTAGCAGTTTACCAGATAGGTTAACTCGATCTTCATAAGTAAGTCTTTCTGTCACTGACACTGCTATAATCCCTGATTAAGAAAAAAACCTCATTATCTATGGAGTTTTTTTTAGCACTAGAAAGTAACAGACCCACCAGGAGTTTTAATGGATCAGTTAATTATTGCGTTACAAGTGACAGAAGGTGAGGGGGGAGGGCAGGATTTAAGTATCTATCCTTGTTTAAACAACATAAAGGAGCAAAAAAAGATGCCTGTTTTTTTCCAATTGCAGGTCATCCTTAAAGCAATCATTTTAATTATAAATGAAGATTAAATTTGTTATCCTTTCAATTGTAGAACCTCAAGACCAGCAAAGAATTTAATTTTGGCTAACGGTTCTTAAATTGTAATCCAGAAGCTGGAATACTGGGACCGCCTAGCTGTGCTCTTGGCCAGCATTATACAACTAATTCCTTTGTAGTTGTACTTAGAAGGTAAATTCTCTGCAGCCTGCTGTGTTGGCTACTTGCATGTTGCCCACCTTTGTACAGCAGTAATTTGCAGCTTGAAGCAAGTGGGGCAAAATTAACCCATTAGTGGGCCCTAGGCAAACAATTTGAGGACCCTGGGCCTGTCAAGACCCCCTTCCCCACCTCAGTGCTGTCGCCTGTGGGGTGTGGGGCTTGGAGCCGCTGCTAGGAAGCAGCCGTGGTGTGGTGAGGCCAGTGGATACCATTTATGGTGCCACCACAGAAAAAAGGACCAAGGCCCCGCCGCAGCTCAGGGCCCTAGTCACGTGCCTAGTTTGCCTATGTTTTAATTTGGCCCTGAAAGCAATGGATCATGTGAAGTTGCATTGGATTATGGGGAGTATAGTTGCAGCCCAGTTAAACAGGCCTCACAAGTGGGGGATTTCCTTCCTCTCTAACCACCTACTGTTTACTTGTAGGAAGGACTATGTGGCTTGTAATGTGTTACCCTTTTAAGTTCCATGACATACCTATCATTTTCATCTCCTCTCAAATCAGTGGTTTGCACAAAAATACTAAGTAAGTTTTTAATTTAACGGCTGATAAATTCATAAAGATTTAAAATTTTAAGACTGTTAAGTAATATCAAATGTCATTTCAAGCATGACCCAACCCAACTAGTTTATAATCATTACCATAAATGGTTGGGTGCCAGCAAATACAGGTAACGGTTCTGTTCTTCAGAGAGTGCAGGTCTGTAAATGATTGGTATTCTTTAAGGTAAGCATCTGACTTGCCACCAAAACTGCTTTCATCTTCTGCTAGTGCTTTCCAGTCATCAAAAAAAGCATTCATTATTTCATTTTGCTGCAATGCTATTTCCACTCTGTTTTGTGAAAAAGAATAGTTAACATATTCATATTCAAACATTCCATGTGCGATATAGTCAATGGCATAATTACTATTTCAGTAAAAAGACTTATTTCATTCAAGTATGTCTACATCCCTCAGGGTGGTATGTACTAAGGCAGGGGTAGGTAACTTCTGGCATGTGTGCCAGAGTGTGGCACATGAAGGCATTTTGCTTGGCATGCAAACCTCGGGACAGACAGCAGGGGAGCTCCAAGGCCCAATCCTTGTTGTGGCAGCACAGCCCTGGCCCCTTCCCTGCATCTGCCTCGAGGCACATATGCACCTGCTGCTGGTGATAAGCCAGGCCAGGTCTCCATGGACCCTGATGCAACCACTTAGAGCCTCCACGCTGCCTCTTATGAGCAGCCTGGGCTCCATGATAGGCTTCAGGGGCCTTCCCAGAGCCTGGGCTGATTGTGGCAGTCAGCCGGGAGGCTTCAAGTAGGGTCCATGGAGCTGCGACCTGGCAGCAGGTACACACGTGCCTCCAAGCAGATGGCAGGGGAGCGTCTGGGTCTGTGTTGCCACAACAAAGATTGGACCCCTCATGGCTCTCCCACCATCCATCCCTGGCACACCAACATCTTACAAGTTGAGGTTGTGGGTGTTTTTGACACGCTGCCCAGAAACGTTGCTGACCCCTGTACTAAGGTTACCCAATGACTGGTCACAACTCTCAAGAGAGCCTTTCACATTTTAAATACACTTAAGTACATTTTTTGCTAGAGTTCTGTGTGTCCTAAGATTTGACTCAGAGGGGACATTTAAGAACAATATAAGGCAGTTTCTCCAGCAAGACTGGCAGCAACTGCAAGAGTTTTTGCCTTCCCCTGTAGCATGAAGCATCATAGTCTTCCTAAGAATTTGTGAGCATAGATTAACCAACTACGTCCCTATCATTGCAGTGGCAGGGTGCAGGTAGTGCTGTCATCTCCTCTGCCTTTACTATACCATGTTTTAGGTCAGTGGTCTCCAACCTTTTTAAGTAGATCACCTCTGACATTTAAAAGCAACCCAAGATCTACTGTGCTCTGCCACCACCTCTCCCCTGCCTCCCCTCCCCCGCTGCACCCAGCAGGTACGTCCGTGGGGAGGGAAGCGGGAGGGACAGATTGAGGCAGAAGGAGAAAAAATAATTTGGGGGCACGCCTCCTCAGCAGGTAAGTCTCATCCAGCTGGGGCCCCACTCAACTTACCCCTGCTCCTGCCTCTGCGGCACTGTCCCTCACCACAGGGGGCTCAATGTAGCCCCCACCCCTTCCTTCCTCCACAGACTGACCTGTTGGGCTGCGGCATGCACGTGCATGCACTTGGGAACTCAGCCCCCCACCCCAGCCTCAGATACGCCAAGAGGCTCCAAGATCTTCTGGTGGATCAAGTTCCACTGGTTGCTCTTGGTGTTTCTGATATGGAGCTCTGTACTTGTGGGTGAGGGTTTGAAGTGGTGATATTGGGGTTTCCTGGGTAAGAGGTTGCTTGTGAATGCAGAGGACTGGATTTCAGTTCAGTGCAATGTTTAATTTCCAGTTTATGCCCGGACTCCAGTGGGATTTGGATCAGACTACTGAAGTGTATTGCTCCACCCTGCTATGATTTTGTAAATAACAAGCCTCAATAAATTCAGTGAGTCAACCCATGTGAGTAAAAGCTGTAGGACTGGACACTCAGGGTGCTTGCAGACATGAGGGGGGACCTCCCCCTCCCCCCAGCGGTCCTTTACTTTAAACTCATTGTGTTCCTGCGCCAGGACCAGTGCATACCCAGAAGAGCTATTAGATAAAAGGGCCAACAAGCTCCATTGAAGCATCTGATCTATACATATGCTGCAGAACCAGATCAAACCAACGCGCTGCTGCTTCCAGTAAAGTGTGTTTTTTTGGGTTGTTTTTTCCCAATGTCTGTCAGCATCCCCATAATTTAGCTTCTTGCTCTAGTTAATATAGCAGAGAAGTCATAGCACCAATCCTTAGCTGGTATAAATAGAGGCTGGATACAAATGTTCAAATTACCTGGGAGAATTCTCCCAGGTTTGTGTTCCTGGTAGAAAAACTTGCCCAGAGACACCTGAACAGACATTTGAATGCTGACCCCTTGAAGAACAGAGAGCTTGCTGTGTTGACACTGTGCAGCCAGGGGTCCCCTGTGCACACATCTTGAAGTGCTCTGCAGACTCCCTCCGTCTGCCTGGAGACAGATGGCAGCAGTGCACAGGGTACCCCTGATTGCTGATCAAGACTGCTCAGAGTCAGCCTGTGACTCCCTGCAACACAATGTGGGATTGTGAAGGGTGTCTTCTGCTCTCTGCTCAGCTGGCACAGTAGAATCCGGCGAGCAACATAGTCTCCTTGAGTGGGGGAGAGCAAAGCAACCTGGTATGCTGGAGAACTGCTACGTTGTTTCTCTCAAAAGAGAATATGTACAGACATTCACTCGCCCTGGAGAAACTTTCTTAGGACTGATTTCACTCTAGTTGTTTCCATGTTTTTTTTTCTCCTGGAGTGAAGAAAAATCCTGGATGTCTATATGCTCGTGGTTTCTCCTGGGAAAGCAGCAACTCTCCCAGGAGAAACTAAATGCCTACTAAATCGCTAGATATTACTCCACTAATTTTAAAACTACTATGCTTATTTAGCTGTAGAGCAGGTCCACAATTCTTTGTTTACCATGGAAATGGATGTGCTATGGAATTTTTTTCCTCATGGAAATACAGGTGATTTCAAAATACTATTACAGAATCATTTATGAAGATTTTTTTTTTAAAGTTAGGATGGAAGAGTATATAAAAATACAGGTACTGCAATACCAGATTTATTCCATGGGTCCCTCTAGAGCAGTGGTTCTCAACCTTTTTTGTATCGGGACCCATTTGTAAACATCAATGGTCAGTCCCAACTCAGTGCCTCTCACTCCCAACCCACTGTCTCCTGCTCCCCAGTGTGTGAGAAGGGAGTAGGTGTGTGGAGTGTGGGGGACCTCGAGCAGCCCCTCATAGGCTGGAACTCTGCCAGCCTGCAAAGGAAAAGCCACCATTTCCCACATTTTTCTCCTTTAAAAGAGAATCTAGTTTTAAAGTTTGTTGATCTATTTTTAAAGTTTGTTCGCGATGCTTTCATATGTTCTTGCAAAGCATGTTTGGGTTGTGACCCACAGTTTGAGAAATGCTGCTCTAGAGAACCATCTTTTCTCTGACACACATGGATGCCTTATATCTCAGAGGAAGGTGTTAAAACCCTCTTCTGGACAGTTACACAATAACACTGTTGTTATTTTTAGTAATTAGAATAGCAAAAATGCAGGTTAAGGCAAAATAGTAAATGGGATTTATGCTTTAAATTTCAGATGGTTGAAAAATTGTCATTAAGAAAGCTTTTAACTGCATGGATAAGCACATAACTAATGTGTTAGACATTTCAGATGATCTCTTGTAATACATAACACCTTAAGTATATTGATTAGGAATACATGCATCTGAACTTACATTTCTGTGTTAGGTTTGTACCTGTTTGTTTTAAAACTAAGTATATAGCAATGCCTATTATATAGTTATATATACTTCATTACTGTTAGGTAACCCTTAAATAACATTATTGTCATGTTTTTACCGTAAGGACACTGAAGTAATAAATTCTTTCAGATCGTCAGATGATAAACACTGCTCTTTTTCTTCATTTGAGAACTCTCTAGGAAAATATTGGGTTGTTGCATTTCTTGGGTACATCCTAAGTAATTTAGGAAAAAAGTCACATTTGTTAATTTATATATTTTTTTCAAAATAAACCATCTATAATTCACACAATTAAAAGCAAAATTTGTTAACTTTTGTTAACACTGATAGAGAGACTTGGATTGATCCTGCTTTGTAGAAAAGGGAGAAGTGGGTAAAAATACAAAATGTCCAAAGTTTGAACTCTCATATGGCCAAATTCTGTACCCTCGCTGGATTTACAACTCTATAACCCCCTTGATTCCAGTGCAGGTATTTCTGATTTGCATAAATGTGAGATTGGAATCAGGGTGTAAGCAAACAAATAAATTGTTTCCCTTTATAAACAGTGCTAAAAGAATTGGCAGTCTGTTTTACGCTTACCATTTTGTCTGAGTACTTGTTTCCCTTACTTGTGGAACAACCTGTGCCCCAACATCTCTTTCAAGCTGTTTAATGTTGAAATTTTTATCCTGATAGGATATACATTCAATGTAGCCATCTTTCACATTGGAAGCATTTCTATCGGTAAATGTTACTGCTGCACCAAACTCTCTGCGCAATCGAGAAATCTCATATTTAATCTGCAACACACCAAAAATATATACTTCTCAAATCAGCAGAGGAAAGGTATTCTTGAAAAGAAAGTCTTTTAAAGCAGCAATATTCATAGATCCCCAGGGTCACTGCTTTTTTGTGTGTGTGTGGCCCTAAAAAACCCCAAAAAACCTGGTAGTTGTTTCCCCAGGATGGAATGAGCACCAGGCCTGGAGGTACTGCAGTACCAGGCCAGCACTCCAAGAGGCTGGAGCAAACTTTGAAGCTCTTCTCTGGTGCCAAAAATGCAAATGGGAACTGGTTTTTAAATTTCATTTCAAGAGCCAAAACAGTTCTGAATTTGCCCAATAGTTCAAATTCCAAGTTTCAATTGAGCAGAGCTCAATCATTCAAGTCTGTGTGTGTAGCTCCACCACAGGGCAAGTATTAGTCTGGGGCTTCAGATACTCCCCAAAATCCATAGCAGGGATGCTATGTGCAAGCTCAGAAGTCTTGGAGTTCAGATGTCCTAGTTTCACTTTCTCCTAGCTAAAAGCCCACAGAGAAAGTTATGGGGGAAGCATGTGCACAGTCCCTCACTGCCACAAAATTGTGCAGTCAAGTTTTTCACATTCAGAGAAACTTGCAGGGGTCAGCCTGCCCAGAATGCAAAGGACAGGTCTGACCCTGGGAGAACCACCTTGTTGTTCATGGTATGTCGTCTGCCAGATCCTTTTCTTCTGTGTGGCCCTTACCAGTTGTTCCCCTAGGAGGGAACAAACACCAAGCCTGGAGATATTACGGTATGAGGCTAGCACTTGGAGAAGCTGGAACAAGCTATGACCACCTTCCCCTGGTGCCAAAACAGTTGATGGGAACCTACCACAAGGCCACATATGACCATTAGTACAGGCCATCTGAATAAGATATAGTGTTCACTGTGCTCAGTCTCTCTCACTGCTGACTCTTTTTAAGTCATGGTGAACCACTATAACAAATACATTTCCATTTTATCTTCACTCCCACAGCTGAGCAGCACTTTTCTTTCCTGTTTCCAATTTGTCATGACCCAAAAGGCATGATTGTGTGTGCGCTTCGGCACCAGAATTATCCCCGCCAAGTTGCAGAGCATTGCACGGGAGAGTTTCCTGTAGCAAGAGGAAACCCCGGTGCAGGGACGAGTTTCCCGCCTTTTCTGCAGCTTCTTTTGCAGGGTGCATTGCTCGAGTTGCGAGAGGAATGCACGGTGCAAAAGAGTTCCCGCCACCAGTATGCAAATTTGTTCCCCATGATTGGCTAGTGCTAAATTATTCACACGTGGCGGCTAACGATTGGCCTGTTAACCGTATAAAAGGCTTGAGCGGTTTCCGCCCAAGCCGAAGAGGACTCCACATCCATCTCGTGGGGACTCTGGGTACACGGCAGGGTAATAGAAACCCTGTGTGAGATCCAGAGGAGCCTGGCGGCCTGATCCACCGCCCACCTCTTCC
>NW_005842670.1:398766-399794 GCF_000455745.1 Alligator sinensis | reverse complement strand
AGCGTCCAGCGTTGCATCAGAGAACACAAGAGGAACGATATATGTTCGGATTCCTCCTGCAGCGTTCTGGACTGAATAAGCGTCAGCTTCGGATTTTGGGGGATGCGGGACAGTGGCAACTAGCCTATGAGTTAGGTTTTACCTATCTCGAAGAAGGTGATGACTCCTCGACTATTTCGTCGAGTTGAGTGGCTGCTTAGTTTAGAATCATGTTCATCCTTGTATTATATGTTTGATAGTGGCAATAAGTTTAATTGATAGTTTTCCGTACAGGTTTTGTAAATATTGATGGAATAATTGTTTCAGAGAGTTCTTTTGCAGATCCGAACTTTAGAGTGTGTGGTGGAGAGAGGCCCCGAGAAGGATAACATCGCCGAGAGGAGTGAGGGCCTGATGCGTGACTCCACCATGACGCCCACTGAAGCCCTGATTGTTCAATTTGTTGTTATGAATATGATTATGTGTATATTTGTGTATGCCGGCTATTGTTTGGTTCGATCCCTTGAGGACGAATTTCTTTTGTTAAGCTAATTTTGTATATGTTCGTTTAGTTCCACAGACCGTTGACAGAGCTACTGATGACCTGGGTGACAGATTTGAGGTATAATTCTGTTATGCCTTCAGCAAGGGGGGATGTCATGACCCAAAAGGCATGATTGTGTGTGTGCTTTGGCACCAGAATTATCCCCGCCAAGTTGCAGAGCATTGCACGGGAGAGTTTCCTGTAGCAAGAGGAAACCCCGGTGCAGGGACGAGTTTCCCGCCTTTTCTGCAGCTTCTTTTGCAGGGTGCATTGCTCGAGTTGTGAGAGGAATGCACAGTGCAAAAGAGTTCCCGCCACTGGTATGCAAATTTGTTCCCCGTGATTGGCTAGTGCGCTATTGGCTAGTTCTAAATTATTCACATGTGGCGGCTAACGATTGGCCTGTTAACCGTATAAAAGGCTTGAGCGGTTTCCGCCCAAGCTGAAGAGGACTCCACATCCATCTCGTGGGGACTCTGGGTACACGGCAGGGTAATAGAAACCC
>NW_005842670.1:393889-398667 GCF_000455745.1 Alligator sinensis | reverse complement strand
TCGTTCACCCAGAGCATCCGGAGCTCTGCACCGTGGAGCCTAGCAACCTCCACGAGACCGTCTGTGTTGTCTGTCTGTAACCGCAACTCAAGCAAGTTTTCCAGCCTGCACCACTGCCATCTCGGTGTAAGTAAACAGTCTTTAAAACTACCGCTAAGCGTTTGTGCCTAATTCTAGCTCAACGGCCTTCCCTCTCCGACCCGGCGTGCCCGGGCTGCTGGTCACAGCCCGCGTGCAGCGCGGAAAAGGGCTCGGGTCGCTCCCGGCCCGCACACAATTATTCCTATTTCTTCATAAGCTTTAAATGTCTTGCAAACATCAACAAACTTCTTTATAGATGAGAGGCTCTATCACCCTCTCTCAGCCTGTTGCATGTGGTCAGTGTGGCCTTGCCCTCCATGGGGTGGAGCCAGACCAGGCAGCCCCACATCTCATCTGCATATACATTTTTGGAGGGTCTCAGGACTTATGACAGAACATTCGGTTCCAGGCATAAATGGAGGCTAATTAGCATATGGATCCTTTGTGGGAGTATCTGGAGCGCGCACACATACTGAGCCAGTGAACTTTGGGGATGACATGGCTTGAAATGCTGTTGACTCTGTTGGGACCCAGCCTAATGAACTATATGGTAAATCATGAGTCTGTTGGCTTTGGACACAGTATGTAATATGTATAAGGAGATATAAAAGTGCTGCTCAAAAGTGTGTTTATGGAGTACCTGTACTGAAACTTGCAGCAGTCTGCAACAAGTTAAAATGTATCAGTTCTTCAGGCACTCATGGTAATTTACCTATATTACTATATGCAATTATGCTAAGTACCCTGTGCATACTTATTTCAAAGGCAGTGCTTTTTGGCTCCCTGTGTTTTAAATTAACAAGGTTTTCCTGTCCAAAGTGGAGGTGGGAGGGGTCAGAGTGAGACCCACAGCGGCCTCCTGCACTTCCTCTGCAGCTTCTGCTCCCCACTGACTCTCCCCCGCCTTACTGTCACATGCAACTCACATGCTGTCCTCAGGGAGGGAACAGTGCCTGAGCAGTAAGGGATGGGGTGGGGGAGAGCCAGAGACTGTGGAGGCAGGAAGATTGCAGGAAAAAGAAGGGCGGGGGGTGGGGAGCAGAAGACAAGGCAGTCACCTGACCCTTCCTCACCATCACTATTTCCCCTGCTGTAGCAGTTGGAAGGGGACAAATTCAAGACAACCCTTCATAATTAGATTACATACCTGGAAAATGATAACAAATTTATACATTTTTCATACATACAATCTAATGATTGAGCCATCATCTTATATTCAGGGTCATCTTAAATTCAAATAAATATGGTACATTACAGTTCTCCCTTTGCCAACAACAGTCACAGACCCTTTAGGTCCATATAAAACCAGTGGAGAGTATTTTTAGTTTGCAGAGGTCTAGCTAGTTTCATCTCACTTCAAAGCTAGGATGACCACAGGTATTTCAGGCCTGCCTCTATTTATTGGTTTCTGTTCTTTTAGGGAACATATTTTAAGAGAATTTTTGTACTAATTTTATTTGATTGAACATCAACCAACTCTGACCTTTGTGACAGTTTCTTTAACTGATTCTTCTTCAACTTCCTTTTCACTGCCAAGAGAGACCCAAGGTTTATGGACAGGAGGCTTGTAAACAAATTCCTCAGGTGTCCCTTCTTTAGTTTCTCCTCCTCCTTCCACTGGTTCTGGGGGCTATAATATAAAAAACATTGAAAATTGGTGTATATTATGTTTATACCAAGGCTACAACAGTTAATACTGGAGTTTTAGCAGTTCAGGTGCTTTCAAATTTCCAGAGTTGAGCACAACATGAGTACAAAACATTCTGGGACTACGAGGCATAGACTGACTATACCAGGTTTTAGGTAACAGGTACAAATTATAGACTCAACGCTGCCAATCCTTGTTCACACCAGCAGTTTCTCTCAACGTAGCTAATTTGGCTGCAGGGCAGGATTAAGCTCTATTCTTTCAGCAATTTGTGCATGTGAATTTTTCAGCACGTGTTAAACAGGCACCTAGCACGAAGGTATGTCAATACATAAAAATAAGTTTAAATAGATTTCCAATGCTGCACCTGCCCAAATCCCTTCGCAGTCACAATTTCATTCTGTGATTAAATTTCATTCCTTCTCCTGCTCCTGTGTTGACAAGCTCATAAGAACAAAAGGAGAAACCAATTAAAACCTGAACCTGCAATGCATTACCTGCTGGGGGACAACTGGGATCTGTGTAGTTTTGCCCTTTTGCCAAATGCATTGCAGAGTTGATGCCTAAATAATTAAGAGCTATTTCTGCAAACTTGTCAGTAGCTTAAAGCAAATAGGTAATTACTTTGAAATTTGTCTTCATAATTCAGTTGATGCTCTCTCATTTGCAAGAACCACAACCTCTTACTAGTAGCATTTCCCCATGATCATTTTCCATATATGTTCAAATGACATTCCCCAGAACAGCAACTGCTGCTAAGGAGCAACATTGCATCGGGGATTTGACATGTTGCAACTAATAAGGATTGACTATACCTGTAAAATCTAGGTCTAAATGACTTTCAGAAGAAATGATGAAACTGACTTTGTAAGCATTTTGATATGCTTACAAACACACATTTATTTATTTATTTATTTATTTATATTTCAGCATTTTATATATTTTTAATAATTTTTACATATCCTTCTTTATCAGAGAGAGTGTTCCTGTAACAAAGCAGGGAAAAAGTTTAAAACCCAAAGTGATTTTCAGGTGACTTGTTAATGTCTTTCCTTTAGTGGTACATCTAATGTACCTGGAGTGATTTTTAGCATTTCAAAATCTTATTTTCCAACTATGATTTGTTGATTACATATTCTTTCTTTGAGGATCCTTTAGCTTATATATTATAATATCCTAGTGATATGTACCTTATCTGCAAAGATCTGGGTTGTCCATTTGCCATGGAAAAATGCGGTAAAACACAGATTTTCTCATTTTGAGGAGAAAACCCCAGATTTTCTCCTTTAAAGAAGAAAAACACAGGAAATAGAGGGTCTACCCTTGCATGCTGGCAGAGTTCCCAAGGGAAGGGTAGAAGGGCAGGGAGCCCCAAGCCCACAGTGGGCAGCCCACTCCCCCACTGGGCTACTCCAGCTATGCTGCCCAGAGGGGAGGGGAAACTGGGCTCCATGCTTTGCTCCAATGCAGTGGCCACCTCCCACATGTGGGAGCTGGGACTCGGGTGCTGCTGCAGGGGGGCAGGGGCTGTGGACCCAGGTCCCTGGACCCCTAGTCCTGGCAGCTGGGGGCCCCCTCCTGCAGGGCTGGGAGGGGAGGTGGGGAGCTGTGGATGGGGAGTAAGGAGCACCAGCAGGGCCCAAGGGGCTGCAGGTGGGGTGTGAGGGGCACCAGCATATCGGGGCTTCTCAGTGCCACAAAGAAGGGGGGGGGAGGAGGCAGCTGTAGCTGGTCCCGCATCCTGGTGAGTGAAGGGGGCAGGAGGAGTTCTAATCTGGGGGGTTGTATCAAGAAAAATCAAACATCAAAATATATAGGTATTTAGAACGTATTTTATTATAGTGATTGAGGCACTGGTAGGATTCTAAATTGCTTTAAAATTATAAATATATCAATAAAACACTGTCTTCAACTGTGTGGCAGGGCACTGTTGGTGCCTGCCACTTTAAGGGCTGAGACAAACAACCAGCAGGGGCTTGATTACGGGGTGGCCATTTTAGAGCTCTGGCTGCCTATATAAACAGAGCAGTTCGCTGCTGGCGGGTCAGGCAGAAACATTGCCTGGCTGAATGGCTGTACAAAACATCTTGGAGGTAAGGGCAGGAGCTTATGGGGATGGTTTGGAGGCTCCTGGTCCTGGGCATGACCTAAAATGGCACCCTGGTGGGAGTGCGGGAGCCCCCAGGAAATACCAGGCCAGTTACCACCCCAGTGAAAGGCGGGTCAGGGCACCTTAACCCGTAGCCCCCACAGCACTGTGGGTACAAGGGGGCCAGGTACAGCTATGGCCACCTAAGTCCCACAGGAGAGGAAAGCCCCATGGCCCCACTGAGAGGGGGTGGAGATGTGGAGCCCCAGTGAAGGGGAAACCAGAGGGCTGGGAGCCCAGTATATGTGTGTGAGTGTGTATAGAGTTGCCCCAGGAGGGGCCAGGGCAAGCTTGGACCCGGTTGGGTAATTGGCTGGCCACTACCCCAGTAAGGGTTACAGGAGAGGCCCAAAAGACGGTATGTCTGCCACCCAACATATGCGCTAGATAAAGCCTATGGCTGAAGGGGCCTGCTCCAAGAGGGAGCAAGGTGGTATAAGTTGTCGATGAGTGAAAGAGATCCGTTGAGAGGGGGTGGAGTGTGAGAGGCCCTAGTGAGAGGAGGGTGGTATGAATGTGTGCATGTCTGAGGCCTGACAACGAGGGCTAAGCTTGGTCTGGCTATAGGCCAGGAGCATTATACCACCTGGATGCCAACTGCAAGGCTTGGGTTGTTGTGTAAGGGAGGAACGAAGCTGCAGATAGTGCTCCCTGGCATTGGGGCAAGAATGGGCAGCCTCCTGCCTAATTAACACCACAATTAAGAAACAACAAGGTGCGGCAGGTGAGGAGGCTGGCAGTTGGCCCGGAAACAGGTGGGCAGGCCAATGGCAGACCAGCCCCAAGAAAGCCCTATTACAAACTGATTCATAGATTCATGGATGTTAGGGTCGGAAGGGACCTCAATAGATCATCGAGTCCGACCCCCTGCATAGGCAGGGAAGAGGGGTGGGGCCAGAT
>NW_005842670.1:383823-393540 GCF_000455745.1 Alligator sinensis | reverse complement strand
TACTCCAACTGCGGTCTGACCAGCGCCCGATAGAGGGGAAGTATCACCTCCTCAGACCTATTCGTCGTGCATCTGCTGATGCACGATAAAGTGCCATTGGCTTTTTTGATGGCTTTGTCACACTGCCGACTCATGTTCATCTTGGAGTCCACTAGGACTCCAAGATCCCTTTCCACTTCCATGCCACCCAGCAGGTCATTCCCTAGGCTGTAGGTGTGCTGGACATTTTCTTCCCTAGGTGCAGCACTTTGCATTTCTCCCTGTTGAACTGCATTCTGTTGTTTTCTGCCCGCTTGTCTAACCTGTCCAGGTCTGCTTGCAGCTGTTCCCTGCCCTCCGGCGTGTCCACTTCTCCCCATAGCTTTGTGTCACCTGCAAACTTGGACAGAGTACATTTCACTCTCTCGTCCAAGTCGCTGATGAAGACATTAAAGAGTATCGGTCCAAGGACCGAGCCCTGCGGGACCCCACTGCCCACACCCTTCCAGGTCGAAATCGACCCATCCACCACAACTCTCTGGGTGCGGCCCTCCAGCCAATTCGCCACCCACCGGACTGTGTAGTCATCCAAGTCACAGCCTCTTAACTTGTTCACCAGTATGGGGTGGGATACCGTATCGAAGGCCTTCCTGATTCTGAAACCTATGTATGTAGCAGCATTTTATTTTAATCACTGAAAAATGCAGATTTGGGGGGGTTTTATCAGAGAATTTGCAATTTTTAAAAGAGAAAACCAGGATCCCTGCTTATCTGAAAATTAGAAGCTTAACACATATGACTAATAATTATACAAGAAATAAACACCACAAGCAATATTATTAGCCCCTCTGAAGTAAATGGCATGAATTCCATTGATTTCAATGGAGCTAAGATTTCACTCAGAATCTTTCTCAGTTATATTTTGCATGTTAATGTAAAACTCATGCATAAAAAGTATTTTGGATACTTTGGGATCTGCATCATAATCATATAGAAGTATGTATGATGTAGCATCCTAAGTATTCTTAGGTATGTGGCATAATCGGACAGTATATTTGGATTTCCTTACATTTAAAAGGTTTTCTTTGGCCTCTTCAGTTGCAACCAGATAAAAGTTCTGTCCATATCTGAACTCTGCATCTAAGACTATCAGAAGTTCTTCTCCTGGATATTCCTGCATGAAGAAATATAACATATGATCTCAAGCATTCAACTTTCACAGCCAAGTATAAATGACATACAAAATTGTAGTTTACATTTTCAGGTATCAACTATTTAAATGTCTGTTTTTGAAGTAAAACAACTTTTGTATCTGAAGAATTATATATATTTAATAGGAAGTTGAAAACAAATAATGTGCAGAGGAGCCTTGATCTTGTGTCTGTTGATGTTAACAGCAAAACTGCTGCTAACTTTAAAGATGCATGATAGAGACAGGGTTTTGTGATGCTGTACATATTTAAAGCCCATTCTCCCTTCAGAAAAAATTTCATGTGCATCTTAAAAGGTGTAACTAGACCAAGGGTCAGCAATGTTTTTGGGCAGAGTGCCAAGAACACCCCAAACCTCAACTTGTAAGATGTTGGCATGCCAGGGCCAGATGGCAGGGGAGCCACGAGGGGCCTGCTCCTTGTTGTAGGAGTGCAGCCCTGGCCCCTTCCCCACTGTCTGCCCCAAAGCATGCATGCCAAGCAAAATGCCTTTGTGTACCATGCTCTGGCACTCTTGCCGAGGGTTCCCTATCCCTGAACTAGACTCTAATGTCTGTTTTCTAATAAATACTTAATTTCCTTTTACATGTCTATTTAAAGGTGATATATGAAGATGAGAAACAAGAGAGTGTTTTCCTGAAGTATTCACAGATGGACAAATGAGGTTATACCTTACCAACAGAAAGTACATGCTATGGGGACATAAGTCAGATATAAAGAGGTCACATACTAAGACTACTTTTTTGACTGGGTGGAAATCAGAGATTGCAGCCCTTGTCTTCATGTCTTGAATTACATCCTCTTTTTTCAGAAGTTTGAAAGGGTTTTCTTCTGTGATGTCTTCGTTAACTCGGCAATTAAAAATTTCTTGCGTCTTTTCAGTGAATACCAATGGAAAGATTTCTGGGTGACCTAGGAAAGAGGTGGCAAATTTTCTTTAGAAGATTAACAATGCAGGAGGTATGTATGTACATATGAAATATGGTTTAAAATCTATTTTACTACATAACAAGACACACGCAGATCTCAGTACTTAAAATTTTTGGTCCATTTGGAGATGTGAGTTATAAATTCAATATAGAACATTTAGTTCACATTTCCTTTTGGTTAAGAAATGTTGGTGTTTAACACACTTAGTATTGTCAATATCTTGTTTAAATACTTTCTCAAGAAAATGAAGAGTGAGTTCACAGATTGCCTGCTGGCCTGTCTATAGCTAATCCTCCCATGCTATGACACAAGTTTCATGCCAGCAGGGGGCTTTGTAGAAAGCCAAGAAACATTTATTTTTCTCTACATTAGCATCTGTAAAGTTCTGAAATGTTTTTAGGGTGAGGGTAAATCTGGGCTTTGTCTGTTCTTTGCCTAATGAGAACCATTCCTGTTATATGGAAATGTTGTGTCACTTTGCAGGAAAAAAAGTACAGGAGTCAGATGAAAACAATCATATCTAAAGAAACACCGTAATAGAGGGAGGGGACAAATGGTAATTTATTCTCCACTTGAATTTTGTGTTGCTTCTAAAGATTCTGGATGTGCTGGGAGAACTTAAGGCCACAGTATGCACTTTCTTATTTCTGACTATTGAAGGCCAGTAGAGAAAGTACCTGATCTTTGCTAAAGGAGATTATTGTTGTGAGGGAACAGAGGACCAAATAATGTTAAGGATGTATATAAATATCCCATGTTCAGAAATAAAAAGTTATAAATGTTGATTTCCTGTTCAATTAGTTAACTGGTATTACAAGAGATTCTGGAAGAGGTGACTATATGAGAGATTGTTTTGCTGCATCTTGAAACATCAGACTTCCTTAAACCTGTTGTGCTCGGTTTGGACTACTCTATTTGTATTGGGCAATGGATGAAGACCAGGGCAGCATCTAGACAAGGGCAGATGTTTGGTTCCCTGGGGACAAGTAGGAACGGTGCACCTTGCACCACAGCTATTTGTCCCCAGGGAATGACTGTGCCACGTGCACTTTGGTACGCAAGAAGTTACCTTGGGGGTGGTAGGGGAGGCTGGCCCCAGCAGCCTTACCTGGGGTCCTGGGGCTTCCTGTGTCTGCAGCTGCAGCAATCCTGCTGGGAAGAGCTTGGCTGGCAGCCACAGCATGGCTCTGGGTGACCCGGCTCCACTTTTTAGCAGCGTGCACTGCTCACTTGTCAAAAACCCACAGGAAAAAAACAAACAGAGCAGCGTGCACACAGGCAGTGTGCCCTTGCAGCATGGAGAACACCTCACTGTGTGGTATGTGGCACTGCAGATGTGTTTGTGGCGCCACATATTGCATGGCCATGCTCATCTGGACATGCCCCAGGGATCCGTTCTGATACCTTCAGAATTACCAGCTGTCCTTGCTACTGTTAATTATGAGGTTAACTCCCCTAAATACATGAAATGAGATGAACAGAGCATCTCTGCTAGCTCCACCCTTACCTCTGGGGGGAAAAAAACTTTAGGCAACTGTTGTACGGGATTTCTCACCTGAGATATTGCAGTCTCTTTCTGCCACCCTTTGGTCAGTGTATTTAATGAAGAGCCATTAACTAAAATGCTTTCAGTATATTAACACTGCATAGTTCCATAGATTTTATTCAGAACTGTCTTTGAGCGTGAAATTAAGTCCGTCGTTCTTTAAGACAGTAATTGATTCCATGCTTGACTTAAAGCATAGGCTTAGGTGATATCCTGAATGGAGTTGCTTTTCTAAATTGGGGCCTTTATCTCCATCTCATCCAGTAAGGAGCACAACTGACTCTCTCAATTACTAGGCAAGATTATGGGTACTGCTGAAGTTTTATGGATTGTGTACTTTAATATTTTCCAGTATGCCATAGAGTCTAGGATAGCCACCTTTTTGTCTATTTTAAATTGAAATAAGAACATCTAAAAGGGTGGTATACATCGTCTTGCCTTGAGAAGTCATCTCTAACTTAATCTATTTAAAACTGATAAAATAATAAAAATCCTTTTAATCTCTCTCATCCAGGAAGCTAAATCTCTTCATATGCCTATCACTGAGTATGCAATGTTTGATAAATCTGACATTTATCCTTAAAACCCTTCTATTACATGTGCTCTATGATCATCCAACAAAATCAGACCTGTTAAAATATATATTGCAATATGAGACAGATGCATTCCATCTAAACTTCCCTAGCTAGGTAAAAAGATTTTTGCAGTACATACAAAACTTGTGTGTCCATCTGCTTTTCCAAAGACTAGTCCGTGCTTCATTACTTTCTTTTTCTCTATATCAAGGATTCATGTTGGGGTGAGCATCCAACAGTTCCTGCATTCTCCAACCCAGTGACCCTCTGTCTGGGTCAGAAGATTAGTCCATGGATTTGTGGTTTATTTTGGCTGTAAAAGCCAGCAGAAGAAGAGTTTGCTCTAGACTGGTGAGGTTTTTATTCATGTTAAAGGACTCGGCACTGTCAGTCCCTGCTGGCCCAGGGTGTGAGGGTTGTGAGCAGGACTGAACCTGCGTTTTAATAACTTATATTCTTCTTTCAAGCATTTCTCCAAAACTGAAAATTACCTATTATACAACATTAGGATTTCAACAATTCTAAACTCCCCACTTGTTAAACTGGGGAACTTTCCAGTTAAAAGCATCACAAATAAATATGTGCCGATCATGCCTTTTATTGGCCACATCTGTTCTTGAGCCAAAATGATGGAGACATCTCTCTGCAGTGCATAGGTAACAGGATTTTCATTAATTCTACGGATTAATTAAATGGAACAGTTGGAGGGTATGAGGGGTGGAGAAAGAGGAATAGCACAACATTACAGGGTGGATAAAAATCAACATTAAAAATAAATAACCCTGGTTTCTTTATTTAAATCATTTTTTTTATTTAATTGTATTTTTTAAATTTTTTTTAGAAGTGCTTTCTTTTAAAAATAAATCTATATAAAGACCATTTGAATTTAAGATATGTTAAAGTTCAAAGATACAATCATGGAATAGGGATTATAACTTCTAATTATATACTGTTTGAGACAATATACGTATGTAACCTTTTTAGAAAAGTTTTATCAATAGGTCAGAACAGACCATGAACTATATTAGAAGCCCAATCTTATGGGGCTCCCAGAGGCTCCTCTATAGATTAGTAAGGATTAAAGAAAACCACTCTACCCAATGGGACTCAGTGCTCAGTCTCTAGAAAATCCCATTAAGCATGTCTCTGATGCTTAGTTTCAGTTCTCAAACTGTGGATTTGTGTCTCCAAAGAGAACATCCTTGTTAACAGCAGTACACAGAGATAAGAGATAACAGACCTGATTACCTACCCGTCAGCCCTATTGTCTCTCTGCAAGTTATGTACACAGAGTCGAGCCTTACTGCTCTCTAAAAGTGCAAAATTTTAAGTTAAATGAATAGATAGAGGATTGTTGGGGGTGGAGTAGATCTGGGGAAGAAGGAGGAGTCTGGGGATAAATGCAAGGAGAGAGGGACAGTAGAAACAAAACGAGAAATGTTTTGAGTAGAATTTTGTTGAAATTGCAAAATACTTCTGTAACCACTTTGCAGCAGCTGCTTTGAAGAAAGCAGGAGGAACCAAACTAATCCTCCTACAAGATGGGTGATGAAACTCAATAGTGGACTGTTTTGAGCGATATATTGAGGACTGGCATAATCGGATGACAACTTGTGAACAAAATTGTGACAAAATAGATGGAATTATCATAGCCAAAGTTCTAAATGTTGGGCTAAAGAGAAATGTAGAACAAACATATGCTGGCTATCCTGAAGCTTATTTCCATAGCCTTGAACAAAGGTTATATCAAACAAGAATGCACTTTTTGTAGAAAATGATGATTAAATTGAGGCTTCCTGACCAATGATTTAAATCATAATTTAGATCATGATTTAAAACGATTTGATTTAAATCAAATACACCCTGCAACATCACATGTGTATAAATCCTCAAGGTCTGTGTGCAGTTAGTATAGTTCAGTGGATTGATACACAAAGGGAAATTGTAACTTGCACAACTTTTCCCACAAGATTTTTGGAGACCCCTTCCTGTACAACTAGGGAAGAAGAGATAATTCCTCAGAGCTGAACAGAAAAATGAAATAAAATCTGAGAAATCAGAAGATTATTTTAGTATCAAAGGTCTGAACCAAGAATAAGTGTGCATTTTTTTAAAATAGCTCATGTAACAAAACAGCTGATACACAAATGATTTAAAACAATGCATGACTGTCTAAAAAGCTTAGATGCAGATAGACAAGCTTAGTTATACTAAGGTAATGTCTTATTGGCATGACTTTGAGATAGTCACATTATTCATAAATAGCAAAGGCACAAATTAATCATTTAAGTCACCTCAAATGAGTGCTGATAAGAACTTCATATTATTCCATACTACAGGTTTTTGCTATTTGTTTGGAAGAACCTTATAATTCCGGTGATAGGTTTAAAAGGTCTCAGTTTTGGAGACATTGGGTTCTTTTTTATAAATTGTATTTTAATAATGATCAAGAGTTGGGGGCAAAAGAACTTTAAGGAGCTGAAATAATTTTCCTAGTCCAATGCTAGGGAGCTAAAACATCAGAATTACAAAATCTGTATGAAAGATCTCTTTAGAAAACAGTATCTTTTTCATTTCCAATTACTATAATTCTATAAAAACTAAGAAAAAGATTGATATTTTTTATTATTTCTATTTGCCACTAGATGGAGCTACAAATCCGGTCTATTTAAAAGACGCTACTAATTTCCAGCAGCATCATAAACACAATGATATTGCTATCATCTGAAAGATCAGACATATTATATCTTCATTAGCAACAGAAAGAACTTACCCAAGCTTGGGTGAAATGAATAACAGAGGAATTATTTCTATCCACAAACATATTGTACAATTTCAAAGGAAGAGAGATTTGTGCCTTAAAAAAAAAAAGCATGCTGGTGCACATATTCCAAACTTGCCAATATTTCTTACAATTGCAACTGCAATGAAAGCTGAACCACTAAATGTCAATGCATTCAATTAAGAGAGTAATCCTTTGAGCTTCATCCTGTGGTCATTTTCCACTTGAGTCAGTAGAAGAAATGCCAAAAAGAGACAAAAATCAATCTAAAATAATAACACAACAAGAGGGTCCTGAAAAATAATGCAAAAAGTTCTCCGGCATTTAAGGACAAGTAAATGCATCTAGATTCAAAATAGTTTGCTGTGTTGTTACCTCATAATCATTTCTCCCCATAACAATCTTCTGTTATTCTCCCACATTATCATTTACCCTGAAGATTGTGTTTTGTAAAGTGTTCTAAAGCTACTATCATAAACCCCGGTCAATAAGGGAACTTACCAATGCTTGCCATAGAAATGTCAACTTCCTCATCTTTTTTAGCTAAAACACAACAACAAGATGTTAAATTGGCATTATCCGATACTGGGACTGAAGTTATCCTTGTCAGCATTTAACTTTGTTGTGTAATATTCATCACAAGCTTTTTAAATATGTAAAAGCTAAGCATAATGTTTTTAAAAAAACTACAGTACATTTTCAGTTTTTACTATTAGATTCAGTCCTCAACATTTTCCACATGGTGGCATTTGCAATATCTCAGTATTTTCCTGCACTTACACATCTGTCTGCATAAAGATTAAAAGTACAAGAAAACAATACTTATTTATTGGGCTCTCATGTAGTATTTTTCTGCAGTAGATCTCAAGGTATTTTGCAAAGAAGACCACTATCATTACAACTCTGGAAACTGAGGCACAGAGGTAAAATGACTTACCTACTGTCACCCCGCAGGCCAGTGGCAGAGCCAAGAACAAAACCCAGGCCTCCAGAATCCCCCAAACCTCAAATAATTCAATCTAAACTACATTTCTCAGAACAAACTATGTGAACATTTGTAATGTAATATCTTTTGTCTGTTGTGCTTTGGCCCCTTGCTAATTTACACAAACAATAATGGGGCTCCCCAATCATTTAGTCCAAAACTGTAGGAAGCTGAAATCTAATTCCAGGACACACCTTTCCATTCTCCACAGTATCATACATACCTAGCTGTTTTCGCTTTCCTCTGGCTGAGCTTTTAGTTTTGGTTTCTCCTTTAAGTTTTTTTGCTGAGCCTTTAGCACTTGAGGACTTGCCAGAGACTGGACTTTCTGACATTTTTCAGATTTCAGTCTGGAAAGATATCATATCTCATTACTCAGTTGTCCTCACGGGGTCAAACTTGCTACTGGCCTGAGAATTTTGTCCAAGACTGTCACGACTACAATATTCCCCTACTGGGGTAAAAGAAACAGTCACACAAGTCAGCCTTTACATCTGTACCTTGGGTAACCACTGGCTTGGTCACCTTGTGGGACTTGCTACTGGGAATAGTAACCTAGGTATTTAGGGTAGCACAAAACAATAGCACTGTAGCTGGACAGCACTGAAGTCTGGCTGCTGCTTCAACCCTTTCTCTGGACATTTATTAGTTTGGTTCCTAGCTCGTTTTTGCCTCCTGATAGTTAGTTCATATCCTAGCTGCTTACTTCAGTTCCTGACCTCAGTTCATAGTCTAGTTCAACCATTGGGCCAGACTCCCAGGAAAAGATACCCCCTGTGCTTGACAGGTCTCAGGACTTGAACCACTCCTCCATAGAGGTAACTGAGGCTAAAATTTACAACTGTCTACATTCTGGACTTTCTTATTAAGATTCAGCATATCTGCAGGTAGGACATGGGCCCTGTGGGCTGGGCTGGGAGTGCCACATCTCTGCAGGCTGTGGGTGGGAGCAGGGTAGGCTCACCTGTGTAGGGTGGGCAGTGACAGCCCAGGGAGGAGTTGCGGGGCTTGGACAGGGGCAGTGCTGGAAGGGGTGGCGATGTGGGGGGAGGGGGCTAAGGCAAAATTTGGGGTTACTATAGCCCCTCAGGGCCCCCCCAGCACCACCCCTGACTAGTCTGAATGTGGGGCCTAATCCAGCCCCAGATTAAATCAATTTGAATTTTATCATCAATATTAGTAGGAGCAGGGTCATGCCAGGGATGGATCCAGGTGGGAACGTGAAGTGGGGGCGGGGGCATGGGGGGTCAGTGGTGTGGATCCATCTTCCTTCAACCATTACCAGTGCTGTCCCCAGCTGATCTGGGTGCAGGTCAAACCCTAGAGTCTCTCTTGCCCTATTCCAGATGTGGGCTGCTGTTGTGAAGGATGCCAGGTCAGCAGAGAACAGCAGTGGTGGCAGTACACAAGTTTGTCCTTCTAGTGCAGGTTTCCTGCCTGTCCCTCTCCTGCCCCCAATGTCCACAAGCAGGCACTGGAAGGAGGGATCTGCATGCCACTGTCTCTGACTGATGCAGACTGATGCAGGGACGGGGTGGGGAGAATCCCCAGAGCTGCTCCTGACTCACTCTTGCCTCACATTGCAGGGACCAGCTGTGTGGGGAGCCAGGAACAGCAGCACCAGCAGTTTCCTCCTTCCAGTGACTGCCTCCAAGCCAGTGGGAAGACACCAGGGTGAGAGGGTGGTCAGGGAGCAGGTGCTGGAAGGA
>NW_005842670.1:378939-383792 GCF_000455745.1 Alligator sinensis | reverse complement strand
AACTGCTCCCCACTGCCCCTGGCTGGAGCAGGGCAGGAGTAGCTCTGCACTCCCTTCCCTTTGTTCACCCTGGGACAGGAGCAGCCATGTCATTGGAGAGTGGGCTCGTGCCCAGCTCCTGGGTGTCCCCTGGGAACTTGGGGACTCCAGCTGTGCCTCTCTCCCCCTCCCCCCATGGTCTAAGGGACAGTGTGCCACATCCGCTTTAGAAAATCCTAGATTTACCCATGGCTCAGGCCATTAATTTGAATTCTCTTATTTTAAAGTAGTTGTTCTCTAGAACTGTTTCCCCTTCTCTGACTGGATCACAGGGACAGTTACCACTGGCTTTCTAGTATTTCTACTAATCGTTACTGCTTGGTGCAAATACGCTTCCTTGCTTTTAAGCCCACTGATTAATTGTATAATTTGAAATTTCCTACTTTTACCATATAATTTCACTATAATGAGTTGATTTAATATTCCAACAGTTGCTGTTCTAGAGCTGCCATTTTACGAGGTTAACAAGGACTTATAATTCCAAGAAGCATATATACTAATTTTTCCATGGAATGGGTCCCAAGTGAAGAATTCAAGGTTTATCCACTGCTACTTTGGCTACCTTTCAGTTACCAGTAGTCTGTTTCTGATACAGTGAGAAGACAAACCAAATAATGTATACTACAGTCACATTTCTCACCTCACCATTTGCTTAATAAATGTTGTGGGGGAAAAAAAAAACAGATCGGAAATGTTGATGATTTTTTCAGCTGAGTAATCCAAACCATAAGTCACACAAATAGAGGAACCATTCAACTGGCTGAGATCTAATCACATGGCTATTTTTAGTAAAGAAAAATACAAGTTATAACATAAGGATGTTTTGTAAATTCTTAAGTGTCTCTGTCTGACTTCAAAGATACTCTGCTTATAAAAAAGACTTAAAATAATCTCTTCAAAATCAGCATGAACTGTCTCCAGGTAACTTAAATCTCCCCCTACCTTACCACCCTCCCACCCCCGTTGAACTGTTACCTTTCACACCCCCCATCCCCAGTATAGCTGATTGGATTTATAAACAATGGGGGTTATGGCAGGGAAGGTTTGTTGGGAGTGTGAAAGGTAACAGTTCAACGGAGGTGTATGAAAACAAGCATCAATGGGACTGCTTCAGGTCATATTAGTAGTGCAGAGGGCCTCACCAGTACTATTTGGGAGCATTACCAATACAGTTTTAAAAGTACCCAATTGGTTAATCATCTCTTATAGCATCTCAACCAGTAAATTAGTTCAGACTCAAAATTTGTTAGGTGCTCTGTGATTGTTAGTGGTTAGGACTTTTTAAGACAAAATGTTTATGGACTGCAATGGAAGCAGAAGCAAGCATTTACACCTGTGTACAATAGATGAGCAATGCTACCTTTTTGATCACTTCACATGGGGACATCTGACTACACAAAGTGCAAGAGTGGTGAATGAGGCCCTTGCCTTTATTAGCTTTGCGGGTAGCTGACATGAACCAAAATCTATAAAATAGTTCTGTATTAAGCTGGGGTGTCTTGCAAACTATTGGTTCATAAAGTAAAAGCAAAAGCCAACATTTTCAAAAGCTGTTTCTACTTCTGGACACCTCCATTTTAATTGCCTAAATGTTGCTCCAGTACCCAAAGTCTCAAGCAGAACATTCAAAAAGTGAAGTGCTTAAAATTAAGGGTCATTTCTGAAAATGTGCTGTTGGTGAGTTGCCCCAGATCACAAAAGATCAACCATGAGGTCCTCTGATTCCCTTTCTGGAATAATAGCTGATAAACAGCTCTATCTTGCTTTCCCCATAATTCCAGACACCCTCAGAATCAGTTTTACCACTATTAGGATCAGTTTTATCCACTATTGCTTGCCTTACACATTAATTATTAGGCCACCAATGGATAAGATGCAGGAAAAAACCCCCAAAGAGGTGGACTTGCAACCCAAATGAGGATCTTAACATACTATGGAATTCATAAGTAGAGGGTTTCATTTTTCAGTCTCAAGCAGAAATGTTTCAGCAACATTCCATTCCTACTTTATCTCTATTAGTTGTTATATTTTATAAGAGTAGGAACCTATTACATTTTCTTTTTAACTAATACAAACCCTATTAATTAACAGTTTCATGCATTAACATTTCTCTAATTGACAGAGAAGGTTAGAAACAACACTTATTAAATTAAAATCGGAGAGTGTAGAAACATGGTCAAAGAATAGTTACTGAAAACAAGATAGCAGTTACAATCCTCTGCTTTTTTATCTTCGGTGGTTTAGGTCCACAGATGCATGTGATGTACAATCCAAAACCTTTCATAACAGCACAAATTGTCAGAAGGACAGAATGATATATAATAACTAGTAGTGTTCAGGTAAAATCTGTGCTTGACAATTTGTAGATTAATTGGTTCATGGAACTGGCAAGATGTCCTGAGCCTTAGATGAAAAGTAAAGAGCGGAAAGTTTTCCTAATCATTTAATGGACTGAAACACTCTGAGTTATCAAACAAGTCTACAAAGTTGCTGGGTAGGATAGAAGGAGAAAGTTCATTAGCTATCCATAATGCTAAGGATGCTGTCTACACAGAAAAAGAAAAATGACTCATTAGTGGTCTAATTGAATCATTTATGGTTATGGTTTTATGTGCATTACTAATTTAGGACTATGATTTATTACAGTTTAGAACTGAATCATCAAATTTTCTGAAAAAGCCATGTGAAAATTATCCAAAATATACTTTACCTGTTTTTTTCTGGGCTGCAATATCAGGTTTAAATTAAAGGAATCCTGACAACTTAACAATCACACTTCTGTCTGCAAAGAAAATAGCTACTGTTGTTGAAAAGAGCTACATTTTCATGTCAATGCTGAAGCCTGAATTGCTTATGAATCATATACTTCCATGCTGTATGCATATATGCCTCAAATGTATCCAGACATGGTTCTTTGGGTAAATATAATATCTTTTATTAGACCAACTAAATAGTTGGAAAAAATATTCTTTGCAAGCTTTTAGGTACAAACACCATTCTTCAGGCACAGGGAGAGTCACGTGTCAAATGTGTACATTAACAATGCATGAGTGCACTGTAGGAATCCTCTAGCATGAAGCTGGAGGGTTTTTTTTATAATTGAAGCCCTGATTCAGTACAGCACTTGGACATATGAGTAGTACCAGTGAAGCTAAAAATGTGCTTAAAGGCTTTTCCTGGATCAAGATCTACATTTGAGCCATATGGAGATTTTGCCATCTGAAAAAACCTTGGGAAGCACTCAAGGGTGGATCCAGGATTTAGGCATGGAGGAGCGGGTGCAGGAGCAGCAACTTGTGCTACAGAGACGGCTACTACACCCTGGCTCCCAGGCTTGCCCCCTACACCAGGGTGGACAGACTGCTGCAGAAGCATCAGCAGGGGACTTCTTTTAAAGTCCCTCAAGCAAGTAAGAATCTTCCCTCCCCTCTCCTTTCCCCTCTATGCTTAAGTAGCATGTGCCCTCTTCTCCCCTCCCATTCCCCGACAGCTCCTTGCCCACTGCTGCTTATGTCACTGTCTCCAGCTAACCTCAGGGTGGGGTTGTAAACTCCAGAGCTACTCCCATCCTGCTCCAGCTGGGATGCACATGGAGCCAGATTCAGAGATATCACAGTGGCAGCAAAATGTTCCCTTCCCCCACAACTGCTACTGGACTGGCAGAGAACACTGTGGGAACCAGGAAGAGGAGATATCTTCCTGCTGCTGTCCCTGGTGCAGCCCAGCTGGAGCAGGCAGGAGCCTCTCTGGAGCTCTGTCCCCATCCTCAGGGACAGAAGTAGTAGGGGGCAGCGGGGAGGGGAGGGGAGGGAAAGGATGTGCTGCTGAGCATGGAGGAGGAGGGAGGGGGAAATTCTTACTTGCTTCAGGGACTTAAAAAAAGTCCCTACCTGCTGCTCTCACAGCATGGTGGACTGAAAGTGGGGTGTGTGGGGGGATGCATTTGTGCCATTGCATCCTGCCTAGATTCACCCCTGGAAGCTTTTAGAGATTGTTGGAAAAGCCCCTTAGCTAGATCTATTTGCAACCACACATGCTAGAAACATCACAGTTTTAAATAAAAGCTAAGATTCAGGAGTCCACTCCTGCAGCTGGATGGGGGGAAAATCCAAGCTTAATTCCAGTGACAATGAGGGGTCCTGACAGCAGGTCCTGGCCTCTGCTCTGCTCTGCTCTAGTCAAACTTCTAGCAGCTGCACAGGCAGTGTCATTGCAAGGTGATCGCCTCTGGTCTGCAGCGCTCTACTGTGTTGTGAACAGTGTTTGGCCCATTAAAACCTACAGGTCTCAGTACATCCATCATAGTAGGGTGGAATGGGCCCTGTGGCGCTCCCTGGGCACCGGGGGCCTCGTTCCCTCCCCAGCAACCCAGGATCTCTTGTTGCTCTTCCTGCCTCGTCTCGCGGGTGTCCAGGAGTGGATGCAGCTGCACCCTGCTTTTGCGCGGCACCACCCTGCTGGAGCTGCTGGGGATTTTTTTTAGAGTCCCCAAAGGTGAGGAGCCTCCCCCTGTCCCTTCTGTGCTCAGAGCCACGTCCCCTCCCGTCCCTTCCTCGAATCACTGCTGCTTTCCCCACTGCCCCCCGCGGGCGGGGTGGGAGCTGCTCCAGCCGGGCTGTGCAGGGCCGGGGCTCCCCGGAGAGAAGTCCCCAGAGGCTCGGTCAGCCCGCCCCACCGGCACGGGGGAGGAGGAGGCTCCCGCACCCCCCTGCCAAAGCCGAGATCCGCCCCCGCGGGTGTCCCCCGCCTTCCCGGCCCTGCCCGGTGCCAGCCGCCGCCCCACCCGCCTGCCGCCCGGCTCCGCGCCGCGGAGA
>NW_005842670.1:365859-378860 GCF_000455745.1 Alligator sinensis | reverse complement strand
GGGTCGCGATGTCAGGCCTGGCGGGCCCGGCCCGGCCCTTACCGCCTCCCCAGTCGCCGGGGCGGGACGGCTCGTGTGGAGGGCAGGGCACGGCCCGCTCCCACTGCCACGTCGCCTCGTTTAGGCAAAGACCTGTGTTATTGTGGACATGGCTGCTGTTAATAACAAGGGTGATGATGACGATGCTTATTCTTGATAATTGTTGTTGTCTGCGGGCAGCGATTGCCCTCAGCAGAGGACAGGCTCTCTTTGAAGCCTGGCCAAGCACCTCAATAGGTGAATTGTACTGCATGATAATTGCCACCTCTGGTGAAGAGCAGTCCCCAATGCGAGCCATTCAGCGCCCTCGCTGCCTCGCACAGGCCCTTCCTCACTGTGATTTTTTTTTTCAGCTGGAAAGAAGGGATTTTATTAAAGACCGAGATCATAATTACAACACAGAGCAGTATTTGAGCCCAGGTAGGAGCACTGGAAGCAATACAAAAGCAGCATTACCACTACAGTACGTGTGTGACGTTCCTGGAGAAGGGCTCTTGCAGTGTGTTTTTAATACAGGGTTTTTGGGGGCGGTGTTAGGACATTTTTTTGTGTGCCAAGCCAAATCAAGTCCAAATCCGTGACTTGGTCCAGAACCATAAGTGACCCTGCAACCCGCAAACATCCTCCACCCCAACCAAGGGCATCAGATATTTCCAAAGTCTTTTGGCAGACATCCTACGCGCAGGCCCAGGCCCCCAAGTTTCGCCTGCGCTCAGCCATATGGCTGCAGAAGCAAGCTAGGGAGAAATCTCCCATTTCCATAAAGTGGGCTTCAAGCCCCAACACCTCGGCAGGTACTAAACCACACCAGAAGAACAGTTATCCCCGGGAACGCCTAAGGAAAACTGTCTTCATGCACCCAGACACATGGTGTTTCTCACAACATTCATAAAACAAGGATGTTGGTGGTTGTATGGCCTTTTATCCAACTGCCTCAAAGCATTTTGCTTCATCTGCTTTGTCTTCACAACACCCCGCGGAGATGGTGAGTCAGGAGCCCCGCTGCTAGGTGCAGAAAAGAGTCACTTGGCCAAAGTCAAACCGTTCCTAGGGGCACGGCCAGGAATACATCCCAGCTATCCTTTGTCTCACCCGGTCCACTGTGTGATGCAAAACAGTATTTTTACAACACATTATTTCAGCCCAAAGCATAGTTAAAAATGCCACTTGATGTTTAGACTCAAATATAATTTTTATAAGAAAAAGCTGCTACACTGTACAAGTTAACAGAAACAGCATTTAATTCAAAATTCTGATGGCTTAATAATTTCTGATTTCAATGGGATGTTTAAAGCAATATGTATTTCTCTGCAGTGTTTGCAACCCAAACACCATCTTACAGAAGATCGGAAAGGAAAAAGAATACAAATAATGGAAATGACTGGTCCTGAGTATGAAACTGCATAAGTGATGAAAACTAAAATTTATTTTGAAAATTTTCCCTTTTAATGATCTAAGTTGTTATTGGTAATATCAGGAGGGAATTAGGTCTCTTTGCTCCAACGTTTTGTTAGTTTGTTTTGCATCTACAGTGTCCTTGTAAAATAGCCACAAGACAAGAGGAGTTAGAACAGGTCCCTGATGTTGAACTTCAGTGGTGTGTGGGGCCAGCACATACAATCTTTGACACTGTATGGTGTTTGGAGCTCTGCTGATGTAGATAAAGAAAAGGAAAATGCTGGCTAAGAGGACTCGGATCTCAGTGAAATTCAGCCTGGCTGTGGGAGGAGGTGTGTGTCAGTCACATGCTGCTGGTGCCGCATCACTTAGTCCCAGACCAGCTCTGGGCTGCGCACTGCCTCCAGCACTTCCTCTCTTGTTCCCTTTGGAAGCCGGGCAGCAAAGGCAGAGCCAGCCAGGAACCCAGAGGCACCTTATCACCATCATCCACCTTGCAATTTGCACTGTTTCTGCCGTTGCTGCTTGCAGGTAGGTGGCTGCTGCTTGCACTGGCTATTGGCATCAGGTGTCCTGACACTTCGCAGAGATGCTAATCAGATTCCTCCAGGCAGTTTGCTGAGCGGCAGGTTATATAAATAATGTGCTAGTACTGCTGCTGCTGCTCAGTAAGGGACTGTATCAGTTTCTTTAACTGATGTTGCCCCGAGGAAAACAACTAAGGGATCATGGAGGGGAGAGTCAGAGGAGCAGACTGCGAAATGCAGTATTTCTATCGTAATTCTCTGGAAGGTCAGTGGTTGTGCAGTGTCCCTCTGGTAGGGGAAGAAGGCTGAGAAAGAAAAGACGACTACAATCAGGGCTGGGAGCTGTTTGATTCCCTCCTGGACTCTGACACTTGCTAGTTCCTTTAGCTCCACAAGCAATGACCATCTGTATGAGGTGTTGGAAAGAAAACCACTGACTCATGCTCCTCAATTCTTTGTTGCTTCAAGCAACACAGCTGAGCCTGTCCTCATGAGCCAGGGTTTCCTTAAATTAGCTGAAAGGAGTGTGCTCCTTGTTTTGAGAAGGGATTGTGGAAAGTCATTTCTATGACAGTAGTTGCTGTTGTACAAACTGTGCCTAGCATTTCTAGTGGTGACTTCCATTACAAATCAACAAACTTGTAACCTTATGTCTGTAAAAGCATGTTTCTATGTTGGTACTTGCAGCCACATACAGTAAGATTTACCTTCCTGGTGGGAGAAAAATACTTGGTGTCACTAAGTCAGGGGTGGGCAATTATTTGGGCTGGAGGGCCACTTCAAGAGTTTCAGTGACCTGTTGTGGGGGGGGGATGCTGACCTGGCCCAGCATGGGGGTGGGAGGGGTGCAATTGTTCCTATGTGGCATGTGCCTGTCTGCCATGTACCCACTGCCAGGGGTGCTGGACAGAGCAGATGGGTGGGCGGGCAGGGTGTTCATGGAGACTGGCTGGGACCCCTTTAAGTAGGGCATGCTCAGCCCAGCAGATGGGATGGGATGGGGCTGCACCTGGGTGGGGAGTGGTATGAGTGTGGGACAGGCTGGGGCCTGGGCCTGGTCAGGGATTTTGGAGTGGTGACACCACAAGGCCAGGACCTAGGGTAGAGCTGTGATCCATTCCCTGAATGGCCTGGGTCTGTCAGTGCCCCAGCCCCAACCTGTCCTGCTTCCAGTCTCTGCTTCAGATGCTGCTGCCTATGGCCCCATCTTATTGACCAAGCTGAGTGTGCCCTGCCTGCAGGGGTCCTGGCCAGATGAAGACCATGCTTGCCCACCCAGGCAGTGTGGTAGCTCTGGCAGCAGGTGCAGGGCAGATGGGCTGGGGTGCCCAGGCAATGGTGCAGGGGTGGGAGGCAAGTTTGGAAGCAGTGGTGACACTGGCAGTGACTTCTGGAAGGAGCCACCACCACCAGGACTGCCAGGAAGCTAAGTCCAGCTGCTGCACTGCCTCAGCCCCTCTTTGAACCCTGGAGCGATGGGACCAGCTGCATGCACCATGGCTTGGGTTGCCTCCCCTGCACCTGGGCTGGGTGAGGCTAAGGGACCTGCTGAGGGCTAGATACAGCCTACCAAGGGATTGTATCTGGCCCACAGGCCATATATTGCCTACTCTTGCTGTAAACCGTTTTGAAAGATGCAACTATAGGTTGTTGTTTTTGTTCTATTTTTTTTTAATTGAGATGTTGAAGGAATCAAAGTTGGTAGTGGTTCTGTACCATAATGTGATTCTCTGAGCCCTAGACTATAGGCTACTGGATTTTTTTTAAAATCTAAATATACTTGGATTAAAACCACCCTCATCCAAAGATATTCAGAGCTATGTTAGAGTTTAACGCTTGCAATTTCTTGAATCTATATGGACTGCAGTACTGACTACCTAATCTTACACTCCTAGCTGCACATTACTTTTTGCTGAAATCAATGCAAGTTTTCTGTGAAACATTTGATTGTAACAGTCCTTGTATAAACTCAGCCATGGTCCTGAAAGCTTTTATAGCATATTACCCAGGAAATCTCCATCCCAAATATGTATTCAAATGTCCTTGGCCTCCTATGGATTAGGAAATGTGGCTGTTCTAAAACAGATGTCTGTCCCTTATTCTCAGGACAACAGAACATTGACTTGCATCACTGGAGATGGATCTCTATGTGTGGTTGTTGGTATTATCTCTACTTGTAGCTTTGGACTGCAAAATATATTGATGTTTGATTAATAGAAGTCACTCTTCCACAACACTTTCTTGCTGCTGTTCTCTAAATTACAGATATGGTTCTTAAAAGAACTTGGCTTCCTTTAATTTTTATAATGGTGGGGGTGGAGGAAAGTGTTGAGGAGACTAGAAAAATATGTGTTGAGTGTTTTAAATACAGTATATAGGTCAATATTGCAAGTTTGATGCCTGATAGTCTGCTTGAATGTTAATGAGTGAAAAATATTTGTTATATGTAATTATGGCCTCTACCTATTTTGAGGCTGGGGAGCTAGGATCTGCCAATTAGCTATATTAAGTTAAAATTTTACCTAGTTGGAATATTGAAACTGATTTACAATAAGTACTAATGTTTTAGCTCCTGTTTTATATTAAAGCTTATTATTGTGATGTCCAGTAAAAAAAACAACCCAAAAGTTTCAGGACTTGAAGTTCTTTTTACAGTTTGTCTGCTGTCTGGGAAACGAAGGTTGGAGTGTTTATAGCCTGGGTCGTCCCAGGGCATATGTAAGAAATAGTTTGATTTATATAGTTGGAAGAAATGTTAGACAAGTTCTTGTGTATAAAGTACCCTAACACTGCCCATGTTAGATCCCAATTATAGGACTAATTCAATAAACAATAATCTGGGGAGAGACAGTGGTAGATGTTACCTGAGGAGGGGCATTTTGTGCCCAAAAGGTTGTCCAGCATAGCTCACAAGTATATAATTAGATGAATAAAAGATATTACCTGTTTCTTGGGGAATTAAGGCTCTGCATGGTATTTCAAATGCTTGTGTTTAATAGAGTACAATGACTACCATCAAAGTTGAAGTTTGAATTTTGATGTTTGAATTGTGCTTAGATTTTAAGGAAATCTGGTAGTTGGAATCAGAGATTGAAATGAAGGCTTTGTGGCTCGTGTAGCTTTAAAAACTGACTTTTGCCCATTTTAAAACATGCCTCAAGTATATTTAAAAATTTGGACAGAAATGAGGATAGAAATGAGAGGAAACAAATTTTAACTTCTCAATTTTAGTTGAAGCAAAACTCTACCTTGTCCACGTATTAAAAATAAGTTTTCTGAGAATTTAAATTTTGTAAGCTCTTGACCTAGTTGCTCCAAAACATGATAGTAAGAAACTTTTTCTGATAAAACATGGAATTAAGTAAATCTTTATTCAGTTCCTTCTTACAATATAGCAGATGTAGGTGGAGAAATCTCCAACTACAAGTACACTTATTACAGGGTTCTTCTATAGTATGACTTGAGAATTATTGGAGATCACAATAAGTCACCACCTCCAGCACCATTTTAAAACAAACAAAATTGGTAGCAACTTATTTGCCACCTTGTTCACCCTCCAGGCTTAAAGGTTTTATGCTTCAAGCTTTTTTTCCCTTGTAAATCACAAGGGTTAGAAATGTACTGTAATATCTTTAAATTGAAGGCAAGAGTCTCATGTAGTTGCCCAACACTGGAATGGGACTCTTGCTGAATATTGGAAGAGATGCAGAAAAGCAGAGTAGATATGCACATTTTTAATAAGATCAATATAGAGCATAAGCTTTCATGAACTTGGGCTCACTTCATCAGCAGCTGTGAAAGGACAAACATAGAGCAGTGTATAAAGTTGAGAGCGACTTGAATACAAAAGGTGGGAAGGGCGGGGAGAGGAAGGGGAGCAGGGAAGAAAGAGTGCTGGGATTGGCAGGCAAACAAGTTAAAGATCCATAGGAACAAAGGGGTCATAAAAACTATTCCAGGTAATGAGATATGAATATGTAGTCCTGGTTTAGCCCATACTTAATGCAATCCAGCCTGTGCATTATTTTTTGTTTCTCAATTTTCTGTTTAAACTGGTTTTTAAAATGTTGCTGTTGGAGAAGAGCAGTCCTGCAGCTGGAATATCTAGGAAGGTTAAAGTACTCTGCCCCAGGCCTTTGTGTCTTTCTGCAACTGATGTCAGGCATTCACTGTTTCTTATCCGTACAGATCATCCAGTCTATCCAGTGTAGACGGCAGAGGGGCACTGTAATCAGGTGATAGTGTATATGACATTGTAGAATTGCAGATGAATGAACCTTAGATGTTATACTCCTCATTATTTAGCGCAATGGTTTGGCCTGTAATAACATGGACTTCAGATTAATATGTCTAACTACCTCTCTTGGAAGAGACAATGACCTTGTAATAGTAACTTTAGTTTTGGACTAGTTGCCACCTCTAAATTTAGCCTAGTGTAAAGGAGAATTGGCATCTGAAAATGTTCTTTTTTTATTTGAAAGGGTTTCAAGACCTTGTATTTAGCCTGGTTCTACTTTTTTTATACAACAGAATTGTAGCTCTAGGAGATAGATAACAAGTGCCCATGAAAGCTGATATTTATATATGACTTTCTGCCCCACTGATCTATTTTGCTTTGTGCCTATAATTTATTTTGTATGTGGCTTTGTTGTGAGAAGAAAACAGAGCGTGTATGGCTATTAAGTCTGTATCTCCAACCGGACAAAAATCTCACAGCCAAGTCTTTGTTCTAATACTTGATATGTAAATTAAATGGCTTGTCAAAAGCTTAACTGTTACAAATGCAGTTCTTAAAAAGACATGAAATAAAGACTTTGGGTCTTGCTCTCAGTGCAATGTAATGTGCCAACGTTTTGTAGAAGACTACAACCAAGATCTCAGTTTCATTAGCACAATCTGAAATTGTGTGTGTGTGTGTGTGTGTGTGTGTGTGTGTGTGTGTGTTCATGTTTGTTCCCAACTGACTTGCACAATGTTGTTGTTCTCTCCTCCCTCTCCCCAGAAATGGAAAATAATGAAGTGGTTATAAGCAGCTGCAGTTCTCATGATGATGAAAATCTTTACAACTACAAACAGCACCCTTCTATATCACAAGAGCTACTCTTAGAAGACCAACTTAGAAGGAAACTTAAATTTTTTTTCATGAACCCATGTGAGAAATTCTGGGCCCGGGGAAGAAAACCATGGAAACTTGGGATTCAGCTTTTAAAAATAGTGATGGTAACCATCCAGGTAAATAAGTTTGGGAGCAGGGGCTTCCATTTTGGAGAAGGGCAACTGGCAAATGCTGTGCTTGCTCTGACACAATGCAACTGTATCAACAGAAGCTTCCTCTTGTGTTGATGAACATCAGAGCATTGAAACTATGGCATATTGTGTCATAATAAATATAAAATTAAATGTAAATATACTACATAAGGCCTTTGTCTTTTTACACATTTAGTTCTGTCAGAATGAAACTTCAGTTCTTTCATAATTTTCTTCCTACCCAACCTTGTAATTTGATTTGCAAATCACCTTTTCTGCTGACTAAATGCTGGGAAAGGCAGCTGGCTCCAGCGTATGGGGCTTCCCTCTTGTGCTGTGTGAGTGCTGGGGCTGTGCATGCATGGTGGGGAGCACTGGCAATAGACTGCCTGGTGGAGGCAATAGACTGCCTCTTGCTGTGATGTGCAGTGCTGGCCAGAGCCGTGCCCTGCCGGGCACCAGCACCTGCGCCGGACGTGAGTGAGCCGAGTGCCTTCGACTGCTGCTGCTACCATCTTCTGGGGCTGTGTGCAATGGGGTGAGTGTGGGGAGGAGTCCCTATACTCCACCCCCTTCACACCTACACCCTGCCCACCCAAGCTCCATGCTGCTGCCACCCCCTGGGTGTGGGCTTCATGCTGCCACTAGCCCCAGCCCCACGCTACATGCTCCCATCCAGCTGTAGCTTGGCCCATGCCCCTGCCGCTTCCCTACCTGCTGCCCGGAGCCAGTGGGAGACTGGGGTAACAGAGCAGGTCCCTGGGGGCTGCAGCAGTGGCAGCAGCAGCCCTGCCTGGAAGCTGGCTGCTGGCCAGGCCAGACCCTACCACCCATGAGGGTAGGAGTGAGGTGCAATAGGATACATTTGGGGAGGGTGTACATGTGGGCACCTCGCTCCCACCCTTGTGGGTGGAAGGGCTGGGTGGGATGCAATTAATTGGTGGGTGTCATGGGCCAGATGAAAGTGCCTAATGGGCCAGATCTGGCCTGCAAGCCATATTTTGCCTGCCCCTGCTCTAGAGCTTTACCTTGTGTAGATAAGATTTGATATGTCAGGATGATTGATAACTTAGTTACCCTCATTTAGAAATTATATTTCCAGGTTTCACCAAATCTGGAAAAAAAATCTCCTTTAGCCTAGTGACTGGCTGCCTTACTTCATGGCAATTTTTCATAATTTTCCTTCACTCTGACCATTGGAAGTAAAGTCAGTGAAGAGAATATTGGGCTTTCATTAAGACTATAAAATTATTTTAAAAATCTCTCTCTGCAAAATTAATAGCTAACATGTGTGGTCATTTACTCCTAATATTAATAACTGCTTTTAGTATAATAGCAGAATGTTGTGTCCATAATCGTTAATCTTTGTAGCTTTCACCTGTGCACAACAGGTAGAACAACCACATTCCCCCCTTCATATTGTCCCAGAATGTCTCTTTCAATTTATTTTACTAGGATTGACATTGGAAGTTGGCAATTACTTTCAAAACTCATGTAATGACTTGCAACTCTGACAGGAGAGGAGAAAATAGGGTTGTAGTGTTGTAGCCATGGTGGTCCAGGAAATGTACAAGAAGCAAGAGGTTGTTTTTGGGTGACATCCTTTATTAGACTAAATGTGGAGTTGGGAGAGACACTAGACAAGTACTGCCCTTTAGGTCATTGAAAGAGGAGGAGTGGGGATGACAGTTTTCTTAAACTGTTGGATTCTCCTCTATCTGGATGGGAAATGACAAGAGGAGACAAAGATAACCATAGTAAAAGAGTCATCTACTAAACCAACTACTTTTTGGGGTGCAGCTGAAAATTCAAACATCCTCTTGTTTTTCTTCCTGTACTATGAAATAAAGAACTGAAGTGAGAGTTCAGTCTCTAATGTGATGAAACCATGGCTGTCATTGGGAGAGGAGTTTTACTCTAAGGCTGTTGACAGATGCTTACTTAAAGACATGATGTAATCTGATCTGTAATTCCAACAGCTGCTCCTCCCGCCATGCCACATGGGCATGATAGGACATGCAATTTTGGGATTGGGGATTAGATCCCAATCGCACCTTACTTGCCAGTGCAGGGGGGGAGCTTGGGATCATGATCCTAGGCTTCCTCTGCACCAGCAAGCTGAAAGCTCGGGGTCCACAATCCAGTTGATTATTAGCTGAGGCCAGGGACTGAACTGGGGTCTGGTTAAAGCCCCACCTGGGTGGCACACGTGGCTTTTACAGTTTCTAGAACATGGGAACTCTGGAACTGGGAAGCCTCTTCTGGATCCTGGGGTCCTGTCATGTTGGGACATTTAAAAACTGTATTTGTGACTGGGCTGAACATGCAGTTTTATGACTCCTCCTGTGCAAAGGGAGTGGTGAGAGGCTCCTTGATCCTATGGTCCCCAGGCACTGGGGATGTCAGAAAACCACATGTGGAATACAGCTGTATACACAATTTCTAAAAGTCTGGGGTGCAGTGAGCCCAATGTTGGGGAGATGTTCCCCGATACCAGGCTCACCACCCCTCCACCATCTGCCCCCGTGGGTCGGCAGGGCCTGGCATCCAGGGACTTGTTCTTTCCCCAGCCCAAGTAGGTAGGGGACAGCTATATCCCAAGCCCTTGGGCTTCCCTGTGTTGGATCCTGACACCCAGCTGGGCACTGGGATCTGTCATGGGCCAGCTCCAGTGCCACATGTTCAGTTTAAAAACAATTGAGTCACAAAGTGTGCGGGGAATAACTTTATGGCTCATTTACTGTATTAAATTGACTTATTAATTGCTTTAAATTGACTTGAACATGTGGTCATATAGCTGGTTGTTCCTCCTCTAGCCTGGGTCAGGAGCCAGCCGTCCCCCTTTCCTACCTCAAATTAAACAGAAAAATAAATTAACAGCAAAATCCACCGCCCCCTGCCTCTTCTGTCCAGGGCAAGGGCTTTGCTATAGTGCTGCCCAGTTGCCTTTCTTCTCAGCTTCCCTTCTTCCCAGTTTCATCTCTCTGGGAGCTTTTAACTTCCTTCAGGGCCAGCCAGTCATCCCTATCAGCTGGCCCAGTGCCCCTAGACATGCTGGCTATTATTCTCTAACCCTCTGCAGCTGGGCTTTCACCCCTGAACCATGCACCTTGTTACAGACTGGGTTATTATTAAAGGTGTGATTAATCTGTTAATCATGCCTTAAATGTAACACGCATCAGGGACCTAAGCCACCAAAAGCCAGTTTTCTATTAGGAATTAAAACACGATGTCTTTTTTTTTTTTTTTTTTTTTTTTTTTTGTCTTTTTCAGTTGGTAGTTTTTGGGTTGAGCAATCAAATGGTGGTGGCCTTCAAGGAGGAGAACACTGTGGCATTCAAACACCTCTTTTTGAAAGGATATACAGACAGAATGGATGATACTTATGCTGTATATACACAAAGAGATGTCTATGACCAGATATTCTTTGCAATAAACCAGGTAAAGACTTTTATTATAATGTGTATATTATATAAACATTTTACAAAAATCAAATCCCCTATAAAATGGACCTGAAATCAAACAGTCTCTGAAATGTGGATGATTGTTGACTTTTATTTGGGGAGAAGGAGAGGGGTATCATCCTTTTGTCCACCAAAGGGGAAGCAAAATAAATATAGGGATACCGGAAAGAATCCTGGAGTTTGTATCTTCAAGATCTATGTATCCATGGCTAAAGTAAAAGAGAGATTCAACTAACATTCTTTTTCCTGTAAAAATTATAGTAGGAAAACTACTTTGTTGAGCTAGGGAAGAGAATAGATGTGCTCATATAATTTAATCTAACTCTGGCTTTATATACACTGGCTTAACCAGTAAATATATAGTGGTTAAGAGCCTCCACTTGTAGTCCTCTTGAATAGTAAGCATGTAGACTTGTCACAACTTCTCTAATGGATTTGTTAACTTTGGATGGGTTTTTTTGTTTTGTTTTGTTTTGTTTTTTGAAGGACCCAGTTAGACTAAACTAAATAAAGCTTCAAATAAGACTGGCATTTTGGCATAGTTGTCTTTTTTTGGATAACTCAGTGTCAGTGTTCAAACCTCAAAAGAGGAGGTCCCTATTCTTATACTAAGCTTTTGTTTTGGCATCTAGTACAGAACTGTGTTCCTGGTTCTGTCCATTAGTGCTTCTGGATACCTAACTTTGGTGGTACAAAAAATTCCGATTACACTTTTAACTTTCAATGGCATGAACTCTGCTAGTAGACTAGGTCTCTGAAAAGTAGACTACCTCAAAGAAGCTGTAAATGAGAGTGAGGTATTGCTCAAAGTACTCAGAGTTTTAGTACCATGGTTTTAACATATACAGTGTTTCTAAATATATATATAAAAAAAGAGTTAAGTTTTTCACATTTCTAGACTTTAAGAACAACACCAAAAATCATAAGAGTAGGCAATATGCATATACTAAACCGTGCTGTGTGAAACAAGCATGCGATAATAGAGCTCACTACTTGGTGTGGTGCCTTGAATTATTAATTATGTAAGCAATAATCAAACTGTGCTTATTTACAGACACCGTGTAACACAAATGGCCTGAGGCCAGTCATTTCCATTGATCTAATGAACATCATCTCCAGTTTCAACACTGGATGGAAAAGCCTGATCAGTCTTTTCAATTTAAGGATATTAAATAAAGCTTTCTAATGCTCCATTGAGTCTTGTGCTGCTCAATAGACTTATAGTTAAGTGTAGTGTACTGGAAAGCAAGAGTATGTAGGTAAGGCTTTTACAATGCAATGTTTTCCAGCTGAAACACTTCCGAATAACCTTTTTCCCCTCATCTCACTTTTTGGCAGTTGTGGGTAAGTGGGCAGATCTTACCAAAATTCAAAGTTTAAAATTAAAGTGGACATTGTTATTGGTGGTGCTGCCTAATTTGAAAACACAGGGAGATTAGTGGTTAGAGTGTTAGTATAGGACTTAAGTTGTTGCTTCAGTTTGTTGCTCTGTCACAAGCTGTGAGAGAAGGAAGAAGGAAGTTCCTTACTCCCAGGAGGCTTTTAAAGATCTTTGCTTAGACCTCTCTATTAGTTTGGGAGGCCTGTGACCATTTGTAACAGGCTAATAGAAGAATCTTGGGTAAGGAAGAAGGAAAAATGATATAAGCCAAAAGTGTTTTGGAAAAAGAAATATACTGCCAGATTTGCAGGACCTGAAGACAAGGGGTTGACGCACACAAATGAAAAGGAAATAGACCTTGCAGACAGATGATGTTTCTTGGTAAACCTAGTATAAAGTGAAACTTACAGTCTTCTGATTGGGGAGAATCGTTTTGCTCACTGAATTTTGTTCCACTGCCTTCAATTGAACATAAATATATAGCAGAAATTATTTTTAAATATACCTGCTTTCCATCTTTCACTGGAGGTCAGACAAGTTCAGAGATCACTGAAAAACAAGTTGGGCGCATTAGGATGGATGTCTGGCTATATCTAAAGACCACAAGGTGATGTTAAGAAGGGTATATGGGAAGGTGTAAAGATCACTTGCACTGCCGTGTCCATGAATGGTTCCAATCCACAGATTTCCAAGTTCTTTGTAAGTCATGAAATACTTGGCCTCTCTTTGTTAGGGACTTGTAAAGAGAACATTTAATAGCAAACACTTAGTTTAGGATCCTCTTGCCGAGGTAAAAATATCTGAAAGTTGGTGAGCTCTGATTATGGAGTGTGATTGTGGACGTTCCAAATTGTTTAAATTTTACCAAAACACTAAGATGGTTGTAGTGTGCATTCAAATGAACACTGCTGGGTTTTTTGGTTTTGTTTGGGGGTTTTTTTTTTG